>NC_091243.1:4652514-4675014 GCF_040958095.1 Procambarus clarkii | reverse complement strand
CTTCAATTAACATTACCCATCAGATCGATGGTAAATCTGATACCATTGTGGGACAATCAGGCCACATCCAGGATCAGAGTCTGGCTCCTATTGGCCACTTAAGGCGTTGTTCCATGATGTTTTCCCCTTGATAAGATGTAGGTGGGGGTTGGATAGAGCGGATGCGTGTCAAAATAACTTTACCTTCAATAAAATAAATAAAATAAGTACCTTCAACAGGAGCGTCGAGTTCTATGGTACAGGAGCTGCACAGGACCAGCTCCTGTTGCCTGAGGCGTCACCCATGGACCTGAGCGAAGCAGAGCTGCAGTGCTTAATTTGTGTTAGATGACGCAAAAATTGCTACTGACGTCCTGAAGCTCAGACAAGCCTCTTACTGTACACTGACTTCGTAGTCATACCACACGCATGCACATACACACACACACACACACACACACACACACACACACACACACACACACACACACACACACACACACACACACACACCCACCCACATCTACGTTGCTGCATCATGCGAGATAGGAAATTTCGGCGATAGTTACAACAAGGTTTTGTCATTATTTTTGCTGCTTTGCTTTTGGATATCCACTCGTCCGAGTATTCGAGAGAGTTAAGTAAGATGTTGCGGTGCCCTTCGAGTTAGTTTGGACTCTGGCACACCTGTAGAAAACACCCACCCAACCCAGCACGAGTGAATATGCGGACGAGTGAATATGCGGACGAGTGAATATGCGGACGAGTGAATATGCGGACGAGTGCATATACGTGGAGGTAAATACATAAGTGGGGTAAAGTGCTCCATATTCTGAGCGAAGAGTCAGGGAGTTGAAATTTGCACTAAGTCAATTTGCATGATTTCGATGATGCAAAGCAAGATTTAGTTAAGATGTCATGCAAAAGGCGGTACAGACGGCGGTAAGAACTATTCAGCTTTTGAGGAAATTAACTTTCTGGTGAGAACTTGCTCATGGCAAAACATATTTAATGAGAGGACACTTAAAATAAAAAGTTGTAAATATAATGGAAAATTGTGAATGTATGTATGTGGAAGGTCAGCTGCATTTACTTACTTGATGGTGCTTTTCAGTGTCGGGCACCAGCTCTCGAGCCCTGCCTCTCCAGCAGCCTCACGGGAACTTGTTTATATAATCTGCTTCAGTTATTTCTCTCTCTCTCTCTCTCTCTCTCTCTCTCTCTCTTGGTCATACCATTTGCTCAATTCCCTAACGCTATAGGCTTCTAACTGAGCCCTCTGGTTGGTGTCAGTGGCTTGGGTAACACTGGCACTCTTGGTGCAGTATCGCCTGGCCTCGAGTGCCACAGCGTCTGGCTACCATCACTCTCCTGCTTGGTTTGACCTTCTCTCTAACCTCTTACGAAATTAAACTTATTGTTGTACTTAACAATATTGGGCTATCGGTGATTAAGGCGAAGTCCAGCTCTTCATGCCTCCGCCTACTGGCCTTCTTGTACCTGATGAGTTATGATTTACCTTCTTGAGATGATTTCGGGGTTTTAGTGTCCCCGCGGCCAGGTCCTAGACCAGGCCTCCACCCCCAGGAAGCAGCCCGTGACAGCTGACTAACACCCAGGTACCTATTTTACTGCTAGGTAACAGGGGCATAGGGTGAAAGAAACATTACCCATTGTTTCTCGCCGGCGCCTGGGATCGAACCCAGGACCACAGGATCACAAGTCCAGTGTGCTGTCCGCTCGGCCTAGTCTGACCTTCGAATTCTTTGTCGAGTCTCGTTTTTAGAAGTTTTTTTGCATATCTCATTAGCATTGCGTCAGGTGAAAACATTGATATGTACGAGGTTGCTCCCTCGGGTTGCTCATTCACATCCATTAGGAGCAGCAGGGGTGCCAAGACTGTGTGTGGTACTCTATTGTCTCTCCTTCAGGAAATATCTTATCCAGTTCAGTATGTTCCCAGTCATCCCTGCTTGCTTCTCTGTCTTGAAAGCCAAACTTTCATGAAGAACAGTATCAAATGCTCTTTTTTTTTGCAAGTTATGAAAATACAGTTTACCCAGCCCTCTTTTTTCTATTTTATTTCAGCGATCTTTTCAATGAACTTGGTTAAGTTTGTCAACCATGACTTTCCTCTTTCTAAATACATGTTGTCCAGTTGCTACTAAGTTTATCCTCTTCAAATGTTCATTTGTTCTCAACTTGATTACTTTTCCATCACTTTGCAAGGAATACTTGTCAGTGACGCTGGTCTATAATGTAGGGCCTCTTGTCTGTCCCCATTTTAGAATATTGGAGTTCCATTTGCCTTTTCTCTAAAATTCAGAGTGGTTTCCAGTTTCAAGTGATTTACTGAAAACTTTACAAAGCACAGGTTACTTTGTAGGTTACAAAGTTCCTTTGCACCCTCCTTCAACAGCCATAGCGATATGAAGTTTGGTCCTATCATAGTGATATGAAGTCATACCTTGAGGTGCTTCCGGGGCTTAGCGACCCCGCGGCCCGGTCGTCGACCAGGCCTCCTGGTCATCGTTGCAACACTGAAATAATCGACAGGTATAACAACATCAGAAGACTGGACATCAGCGAGGCGCTACAAGTTAAAAGGCCAGCAATCAACAGTCAGTTAACACATAATTACATTCTACCAACTTCAAGACTCCGAGCCTCGAAGTGTGTGTCTTTTCAATTTTTTTATGATTTTTATTTTGTTTATTGTTATGGTAGAACAACCAACCATAAATATCCAAATTACGGAACTATTCACTCTACCCACCATGAGAGTAAGAACAAGACCGGAACGTGAAGATGTCAACATAGAAGACACTGCTCAACATGCTACGCCCACTACACCTGATTAATCTTTGTATGTACTTCGTCCCTTATTTGAGAATCACTTGAGAATGAACCATGTAGGTTCGAAATGTTGGGTAAATTTTATAATAAGTGTAATACATTATACAGTTATTTATTTCTTTTTCTTCACCTCGAACGGAGATGACCTTTGGAGAGCTCCTCTTCCAATTAAACCAACTTTGTGAAAGATAAAACATGCACTCTCTTGAACATTATATTGTAGAATGTCCCATATTGACTGACTTTCGCCCTCCTGGGCTGAGGTATGCTGAACTGTGTAATTACTATATGAGTACTGGAACACTTGATGATATATTGGACTTGTATCCAAGATTAACCATGTAATGTATCAATTATACAATGCATGTATGTGATGTATCTATATAACCTGAGCTTGTAAAAGCACCTTAATCACCTTCAGTGATTAAGTGCTTAATTTCACACTAGTTTCTCTATCAGCTATCTCACCCTGTCAGAGTAAAAGATACAAATGTATGTGAATGCATGTGTGTATATATGTATGTATATATGTATATATAAGTATATGTGTGTGTATGTATATGTATGTGTATAAAGTATATATGGAAGCTGATCAGAATTACATTTCACCTTTGTAAATGCACATTAATGACACTATGTAAAAGACACATCGAACACTTTATGTAGGGCATACATAAATCTGTGTATCTATGTATTTACGTATGTAGGTTAGCTTAGCATTTTAAAAGCACCGAATCACCTTCTGTGGTCGATTGTTCAATAAACCCTTGAACTATATGTTTAACACTTCTCTAACCCTGTCCATGGAGGACAGAAGAAAATGTATTTATGCTGGTTAGCATTGTAAATGTGTGGCCACGTCTGTGGTAGAAAATAATAATACAAAAAAATTAAACCAAGATGCTAGAACACTAGTCCTAGTCAGAGAGGGATAGGAGCCTTAAACATGAAAATAATCAATACAGAATATGCAGTTATATTCAATGAAACATGTGAAAAACCTGCTGCCAGTATACATCAAGTATTATATATATATATATATATATATATATATATATATATATATATATATATATATATATATATATATATATATATGTCGTACCTAGTAGCCAGAACGCACTTCTCAGCCTACTATGCAAGGCCCGATTTGCCTAATAAGCCAAGTTTTCCTGAATTAACATATTTTCTCTAATTTTTTTCTTATGAAATGATAAAGCTACCCATTTCATTATGTATGAGGTCAATTGTTTTTTATTGGAGTTAAAATTAACGTAGATATATGACCGAACCTAACCAACCCTACCTAACCTAACCTAACCTATCTTTACAGGTTAGGTTAGGTTAGGTAGCCGAAAAAGTTAGGTTAGGTTAGGTAGGTTAGGTAGTCGAAAAACAATTAATTCATGAAAACTTGGCTTATTAGGCAAATTGGGCCTTGCATAGTAGGCTGAGAAGTGCGTTCTGGCTACTAGGTACGACATATATATATATATATATATATATATATGTCGTACCTAGTAGCCAGAACTCACTTCTCAGCCTACTATTCAAGGCCCGATTTGCCTAATAAGCCAAGTTTTCCTGAATTCATATATTTACTATAATTTTTTTCCTATGAAATGATAAAGCTACCCTTTTCACTATGTATGAGGTCAATTTTTTTTTATTGGAGTTAAAATTAACGTAGATATATGACCGAACCTAACCAACCCTACCTAACCTAACCTAACCTATATATATAGGTAAGGTTAGGTTAGGTAGCCAAAAAAAGCTAGGTTAGGTTAGGTTAGGAAGGTTAGGTAGACGAAAAAACATTAATTCATGAAAACTTGGCTTATTAGGCAAATCGGGCCTTGCATAGTAGGCTGAGAAGTGAGTTCTGGCTACTAGGTACGACATATATATATATATATATATATATATATATATATATATATATATATATATATATATATATATATATATATATATATATATCACTGGCTACTGGTTTCAGAGTGAAACATCTTGTTTTGAATGTCATTCGTCTGGCAGTCACAAAAATATTGAATTCAATTAGATGTTTGCATTTAACACTGATTAGTGGAGCTATTGTTCATCATTCCTTGTCTCGGACTGGCCTGTCAGTCACTCACACACCAGTTCACTCATTGTTCTCCCACAGTGTGTGTATATATATACCTCCAATCACACAGAAATTAACGTAGCTCCTGCGTCGAGAAATTTATATAAATTTAATTTTATTTCAATTAATTCATATAAACTCCTACGTCGAAAAAACCTTTTCAGCTTTCGGTCGAGTAATGTAATGACGTCCAACCCTTCTTTACAGGCCGAAACGCTTGGCGTAATAGTGGCTTTAGGCATTGTATGTACTAGCTCTATCTATAAATCCATCAACTTTTGTATCTTACCTTGTATGTATGTACCTTACCTATGCCCCTGTTACCTAGCAGTAAAATAGGTACCTGGGTGTTAGTCAGCTGTCACGGGCTGCTTCCTGGGGGTGGAGGCCTGGTCGAGGACCGGGCCGCGGGGACACTAAAAAGCCCCGAAATCATCTCAAGATAACCTCAAGATAACCTCAAGATATACCTGAATAAATATTTATTTATATTATTTATTTTTTTCTGTCATATTGCCTTTTGAAACTGTGGTTGGAGGTGGCCTCTTCTGTTTTCCCCTTCATGTTCATTCTTCGTATTTACTGATCTTACACTGAAATATTTTCCTAGTTACCGTCCAAGTCCTCTCGTCTTGATGCTGCCTAACATAAACATCCTCAGTCTATTGTATCGATATCTCTGAGTATTTTGTATGTCTCGTTTGTATCTCCTGCAATTCTAATTTTCCAAGTGCTGTATATTCTTCCTGGTTTAGTGCTTCCTGTTGTTAATTACTGACTCTCCTCTGATCCAGTGTCATTTTGGTTCACCGCTTCTTGCTTTTCTCCTTAGTTTTGTCCCCTCTATTCTGGTACTGGTTATGTAGCCAACAACGGTGCTTTCTCGATCTTATTTTTTTTTAAGGCTTGGTCTCCATGTTGGTTCTGCATTGTCTCCCACCGGTTAATTCGCAGATCTTTTTCTCTTACTAACACTATTAATCTCCTTCCCTTTTACTATGTCCTGTTCCAATAGCCATCTTCTATGTCTCGGGACCTTCTTTCAAGATCATGAGAATCTGTTCAGATTCTCAAGATTGTTAAGCAGCTTGCTCGGGGATTATTGTCATATCTGTTAAACAAGGAGCTTATTCCTTGGATTAAAACTTGAGAGGAATTGATGGAAATTGTGGTTCGCTGTGTTGATTTAAAGGCAACAATGCCAAGTTTAAATCCCCCTCAATAAAAACCAAGCTGACTGCTTGAACTTCTAATACTGAGAACATGACCTTGGAAACGGATGCTCCTTCAAGTGAGACTTGTGCATCTCCCGCGGCTGAGATTAGTAAGGCTCGCTCAGCTGAGATTAGTAAGGCTCGCTCAGCTGAGATTAGTAAGGCTCGCTCAGCTGAGATTAGTAAGGCTCGCTCAGCTGAGATTAGTAAGGCTCGCTCGGCTGAGATTAGTAAGGCTCGCTCAGCTGAGATTAGTAAGGCTCGCTCAGCTGAGATTAGTAAGGCTCGCTCAGCTGAAATTAGTAAGGCTAGTAAGGCTAGCACTGCATCTGCTACTACTTTACTCCTTATTCGACAACCTGTACTATTAATGCTGAAACTAGCACTAGTCACATCTATTACTAATACTAATACTAATGATAATTCAAAACATTCAATCATCTTGAAAGTAAAGAGGTAACAGTGCAAAATTCGATTCGATAAATCTCAGGTACACACTACCTCACCTTAGTTAAATATTTACACATATACGAGCAAGATTGGCAGGGAAAACTTTACAGCACAATCGAGGCTTCAGCTCCCAATATATTGTAGAAAAATTGTGATAAACATTAATAATTTTATGAATTATAGTAATAATATTATTACTACTGCTACTAATAAAAAATAGTAAAGGGAAATAAATCTTTCAGTAAAAAATATCTGCGTGACGGATCTCCCAATTCTGAGCACTCCAGGTGCAAACTCTCTGAGTAGGAACTGGGGCATGAATGTTCCGTCATTATACACCTTCAAGACTTATCGGAATGTGGCATCTAGGAGCGATGAAATTACATTACAACTCGAGGACATCCTCACAATGCACCCGAAGATGATGAAACTCAGCACACGTCCCTGTATGACTAACCTTCCTGCAAGATGGAAATTGTTGAACAGCATTGCTGGCTCACAGCACACATTGTGTAACCCACTCATGAACGTTAGGGTAACTGTAAAGATGAGGGTATCTATCTTGAGATGATTTCGGGGCTTTTAGTGTCCCCGCGGCCCGGTCCTCGACCAGGCCTCTAACACCCAGGTGCCTATTTTACTGCTAGGTAACAGGGGCATAGGGTGAAAGAAACTCTGCCCATTGTTTCTCGCCGGCGCCTGGGATCGAACCCAGGACCACAGGATCACAAGTCCAGCGTGCTGTCCGCTCGGCCGACCGGCTCCCTATCTAAATATATATTGATTTAAAGATAGCTGGCTAACCATCCTGTGAGATGGGGGATTTGTTAATTCCGTATTGCTAACTCATGACAAAAACAATGTGACCACTCACATGATTTTCCATGCAGCTGTCCTGCATAGAAAATCCAAAACTTACATCTTCAACAAAAAAATACTAGTTACACAGAGGAAGGTGTTGAATATCCTGCAGTAGCAAATTTGGGATACAATATGGGGACATCTTCAAGAACATAAGAAAAAAGTAATTGCAGAGTTGTAGGTACCTCATACCAGGATGCCTTAAAAGGCTCTAATGACCGGACAATCAATAAGAATCAATAATAAAGGTGCGTGAGATCTGTAACCCAATTGCTGGCCTACAGAGTTTGGACCTCTGGAGAGCTCAGGAACGGGAGACTCGTCGCCTGGAACACACGCTGGTGTTCCTCTGGAGCCTCTGGAGAACCGCTGGAGAATTTGAATGTCTGGAGTTTTACTGCCAGACTCTTGTGAGTGAGCGATTGATGAGGAATTTACTTTGAGACGTGAGTCAGTTCAACGAAAGAGCTGGGATATGTTCCACATAGCCCTGTCATATATATGTGTGTGTGTGTGTGTGTGTGTGTGTGTGTGTGTGTGTGTGTGTGTGTGTGTGTGTGTGCTATCTTAAGTAGTTATCCTAAGTATCTTTAAACTCTTTTATTGTTGCCACCGGAGGCGGATAGTTTATTGTGCACCCCATACTCGTCCTGTGAGTGATAGCGCAAAAAGGATTACAGAGAGCACAAAGGTGTTTATCAGACCTCAACGGAGATTATTACATTAACAATTTCATCTATCCTTCACACCTTATAATTACAGTGTCAGCTAGTTACAGAGAATGTTCTATTTCTAAAGCTATATATTTACATACATTTTTATACAATAATGGTAGGATCTTATCGCTAATACATAATTGTTTGAGCAACGGTTTGAGCAACCTCCTACAAAGGTTAGGAGAGAAAACTTTCAATTAACATTTTTCATGACGTTTTGAAACTTGATGAGAATTTCCTGACCACCTAACCTACCAGAGGACCCTTAACTTACTGTTTTTTTTGGGGGGGGGGGGAAAAAATCCAAAATTTATTTTCATTTTTTATTTTCAAATTACGTCCAGTTTCGGCCATACGGGCAAACGGCCAATTCAGCCGTAATTTGTAAGAGGATATGTTTTATCTTGAGATGATTTCGGGTCTTAGTGTTCCTGCGGCCCGGTCCTCGACGAGGTCTCATTTTTGTTACATATCCCCAGAAAGCAGCCCGCAGCAGCTGTCTAGCTCCCAGGTATCTATTTACTGCTAGGTGATCAGGGGGAAATCAGGGTGAAAGAAACTCTGCCCATTTGTTTCCGCCTCCGCCGGGGATCGAACCCGGAACCTTAGGATTACGATTCCCGAGCGTTGTCCACTCAGCCGTCAGGCCCCCATGCTTAATTTAGCCGTCAGGGTGCTTAATTTAGCAGCAAGCTGAGCATGAGGGTAGTTCGTGATTAGTTTCTTGGTGGGGTATGCAGGGGTCAGGATGTCAAAAGATACTATCTGCCAGGGTGGAAGGAAGTGCTGTACTCTTTCATCTGTATATACATCGTGCAGTCCCAACATTTTAATGAGTGGCTGTTCCTTGAATCCATTTAGCCTCGCTGGTTCCATTAAACTGGTGTAACTGGTGTAACTGGTGTAACTGGATCTCATTTGTGAAACTCGGAGTGAATAACAGGGGAGTGGGTTCTGGCGTTTTAAAGACGGCCCGTTCTCTTCATTTGCCACAACGTACAAAATAAAGAGTATTAAAACGTATCCCGCCCTCCCCCATCAGCCACCCGCCTAACCTAACCAACCAACGCATAGGGAATGCGGGGGTATTTGCGAACTGCAAACTTTTCACAGTATCCCCTTATTTGTGTCCGTTGAGGACCATAGCGTAGAAAATGTGATGTAATAGTTGAGAGGAAGGGCCAATAGAACTAGTCCTAGTGAGGACTAGTGCAAGAACTAAGAGTTATTACCGCATTTAATTGATTATATATATATGTTAATGAATGATGATTTTTAGACGGAAGTTGCATTGATTACCGTCTTGTGTTTGAAGCGATTAGAGATGATTAGAGATTAGGGATTAGTCTTCCTTACCCGTGATATTTAAGGCAGCTTTCAGGCTTTTGCCATTTATCCTAAAGCTAATGGAGAATAGCTTAAAGCCTGTCTAGTGTAGCTTACGGCCTGTGTAGAGTAGCTTAAAACCTGTGCATAACATGCTCAAGGCCTGTGCACGACACCTCAAGGCCTGTGCACGACACCTCGAGGCTTGAGCTTAACATCTCAAAGCTTGAGCATAACAGATCAAAGCTTGTGCATGACTGTTCAAGGCCTGTGCATGACAGCTTAAGACATGTGCATGACAGCTTAAGACATGTGCAGGATGGACAGCTCACCTGCACAACACTCCCCCCCCCCCCTCCATCACCTTCCCTACACAGGCCAGCATCTGGCAGGCGATCAAGGACACATGAGTCGGCTTTAACTTGGCTGCAGTCAATGACTCGGTAAATAACTAAGAAACCAGTTTGTGGTCACTTTAACTTGGAAGAAGCCCAGGAGTCTGTCCATGAATAGGAGAGTTTCATGCTGCAAGTGTAACCGGCATTTAGTCGCTGAATTTGGCTGGAGAGAAGAGAGAGAGAGAGAGAGAGAGAGAGAGAGAGAGAGAGAGAGAGAGAGAGAGAGAGAGAGAGAGAGAGAGAGAGAGAGAGACAGAGAGAGAGAGAGAGATCTTGAAGTGGCTTTGGTAACTTGATTGTGGTATTGATAACTTTATTGTGTCTGTAGTATCTTGATTGTGTCTATGGTAACTTGATGACATGGGACGCTGACGTCTGGGTGTGGCGACATGGGACGCTGGCGTCTGGGTGTGCCGACATGGGACGCTGGCGTCTGGGTGTGGCAACATGGGACGCTGGCGTCTGGGTGTGGCGACATGGGACGCTGGTGTCTGGGTGTGGCGACGTGGGACGCTGGCGTCTGAGTGTGGCGACGTGGGACGCTGGCGTCTGGGTGTGGCGACATGGGACGCTGGCGTCTGGGTGTGGCAACAAGGGACGCTGGCGTCTGGGTGTGGCAACAAGGGACGCTGGCGTCTGGGTGTGGCGACGAGGGACGCTGGCGTCTGGGTGTGGCGACATGGGACGCTGGCGTCTGGGTGTGGCGACATGGGACGCTGGCGTCTGGGTGTGGCGACATGGGACGCTGGCGTCTGGGTGTGGCGACGTGGGACGCTGGCGTCTGGGTGTGGCGACATGGGACGCTGGCGTCTGGGTGTGGCGACGTGGGACGCTGGCGTCTGGGTGTGGCGACATGGGACGCTGGCGTCTGGGTGTGGCAATAAGAACTGCTGGAACCAAGACGGTCTATAAAGATCCTTGGAACCTGGAATGAGTAATGAGGACTTAAGAAACCTTAAGTGCGTGGCTAAGAGACCCGCTGATATCTGGGTGTGTCCACGATAACCAGTGAATAAGTGAGAGGCCAGAGGCATCTTGAGGAGTTTCCGAGAGATGGCGGGTGAGAGGGAGTACCTCCCCCCCCCCCCACAGTATAACAGTATAATCCCAATAATTAATACAAGACGCGCATATCTGACTGTGTGTACGTTATCCTAGCGGAGGTCACCGCGTTCTGAAGGGTTCTGCCGAAGCCTTGGTCACCTTCTGGAACTTTGCACCGCACTCTTGGTCCCTACCCTCAGGCCCTGGCAACCTATGCAGGCGAAGGAGAAGAACATTCTGCTTGAGCATCATCCCAGGTCACATTGAGCACAGGGCTGCTCTGAACATTGCCAGGGCACCGTCAAATCAGAGCTGCCGTGGACCTTGCTAGCTCACCTTCACGCCAGCCCTGTGTGAAGACCCAATCCGGTTTATCAAAGCCAGTGAAGCTTTATCGAGTTTACGAACGCTGGAAACCTTCCAGAGTTAAATATACATATTCAGGCCATATAGTTGCTAGGGAGATGAAGCTGGATCATTCTCAACCTTGTGGCTCGACTCCTTAAGGGCGATTATGACACACTTTATGTATCTGAGCATATCATAGGGTTATTCTCAAGAATTTCTGTTATGGGGTTTTTCCCCCTTTTTCGGGGACAGGAAGCTTGTGTGTCTTATCGGGGCCTCGTGCGGCCAGCCACTGACCAGACCCCAGGATGCGAGTCACAACAGTGGGCTAACTCACATGTCTCTCTTTACCTAAAGTTTTTTCTTTATTTAGGTTAGGTTAGGTTAGGTTAGGTTAGGTCAGGTTAGGTTAGGTTAGGTTAGGTCAGGTTAGGTTAGGTTAGGTTAGGTTAGGTTAGGTTAGGTTAGGTCAGGTTAGGTTAGGTTAGGTTAGGTTAGGTTAGGTCAGGTTAGGTTAGGGTTTTTGTGAATTTTGCACCTCTAAAATGTTAATATGAAGTTTAACAATAAATGATGTATTTGAATTACTTCTAATGATTAGGAGAAATTTACTGCCTTCTTCAAGGTATAATGAAGCCGAAAAAAATTATAGGGTAGACTAAAGTAAACATTAGGAGGTACTTAAAGGTCTATTTCTTTCGTGTATTTTATATAGGTAATTAAAATCTCACTTTCTGTTCAAGGAGAGAAAATCGGTAGTAGCGATCAGCTGTCCCGGCAAGGCTTAACTAACCTATGAACAAGTCCACAAGGGCCGTGACGAGGATTCGAACCTACGTCCGAGAGCATCCCAGACGCTGCCTTAATCGACTGAGCTACCTAACGAGCTCAGTCGATTAGGTTAGGAGTTAATTAGGTTAGGAGTTAACTCCTAAGTTAGGTTAGGAGTTAACTAACCTAACTTACCCTAAACTAGCCTAATCTAGCCTGCCTAGCAAAAATCTAACCTAACCCAACCTAACCAACCTTGATCTTGTGTAACGTAGCCAACTCTAACCTAACCCTAAGGTAGCATAACCTAATCTAACCAAACAGCCTCACCTAATAGAGTACGTGTACTCTATTAGCACAGTACATAATAGTACACACACTCGCTATAATATTTTTTTTTTTTTTTTTTTTGTGATATATACAAGAGTTGTTACATTCTTGTACAGCCACTAGTACGCGTAGCGTTTCGGGCTGTACAAGAATGTAACAACTCTTAATAATGATATTTATATTTATATAATATTAATGATATTATATAATGATATATAAAGCGCTCTATTTAAGCTGGGTCAGACACGATGGGTCAGGGGAGGGAAGATAGACTCATATTTATTGTAACTTTATTTATTCGTGAAACACACAAAATGTGGACGCTGCCAGCCTGATGCCGAGACAGGGAAGACGGAAACTGTACTACCTGTCTTAGACACGGTCGAGTTCTACGGATCTCTGTCTTAGACACGGTCGAGTTCTACGGTTCTCTGTCTTAGACACGGTCGAGTTCTACGGTTCTCTGTCTTAGACACGGTCGAGTTCTACGGTTCTCTGTCTTAGACACGGTCGAGTTCTACGGTTCTCTGTCTTAGACACGGTCGAGTTCTACGGATTCTCTGTCTTAGACACGGTCGACATCCACGAATCCTCTGTCTGGGAGACGGTCGACCGTCTGGTGAGCGATACCTGGGCGGCGGCGGCGGCCAGTGGTCGCACCCTGACCTGCCAGGCGGCTGGGACACCAGCCAAGGGAAGGAGAAGGAGGAGGAGCAGAGGGCGCCAGAAACCAGCTTCCAGACGGGCTCAGACCCTTAGCTGGAAGGGAAAAAGAAGGTGAGTGTGCGCGCGAGTAAGGTGAGAGAGAGAGAGGGTCAGGACTGGTGTGTTGGCAGGCGAGGTTCTGACCAATAGAGCTTAATAAAAGAGCCAAAAGTTCTTTTACCTCATCGTTATTCTTTAAAGCAATAAAGCAAGACTTCATGACCACTGGCTCCTTCCTCTGTGCTGACCTCACTGGCACTCCTTCTAGCTAATAAAGGTTTCCCGCTTTGCACACTGGTGTAATTACTGGGAGGGAGGGGGGGGGGGGGGTAGGAAACGTTCTTTTGAGAACAGAAGGTTGTGTCATGTTAATGTTGAGCTAACAGGATGTATTTAACACTGTTTTGCTTGTGAGCAATGTTGTACATTATTTGTAATGTGTCTATATATATATTATATATATATATATATATATATATATATATATATATATATATATATATGTCGTACCTAATAGCCAGAACGCACTTCTCAGCCAACTATTCAAGGCCCGATTTGCCTAATAAGCCAAGTTTTCATGAATTAATTGTTTTTTCGTCTACCTAACCTACCTAACCTAACCTAACCTAGCTTTTTTGGCTACCTAACCTAACCTTACCTATAAATATAGGTTAGGTTAGGTTAGGTAGGGTTGGTTAGGTTCGGTCATATATCTACGTTAATTTTAACTCCAATAAAAAAAAATTGACCTCATACATAGAGAAAAGGGTTGCTTTATCATTTCATAAGAAAAAAATTATAGTAAATATATTAATTCAGGAAAACTTGGCTTATTAGGCAAATCGGGCCTTGAATAGTAGGCTGAAAAGTGAGTTCTGGCTACTAGGTACGACATATATATATATATATATATATATATATATATATATATATATATATATAAATTTTGTGAGGGTACCACCTCTGGTGCCAATGTGGGGACCCATAGCCTCGGAGAAGAAAATAAAAAGTATTCAGAGGAGACCTTGTGGTTTCTCACTGAACACTAATATTATCTTCTCCTACCACCCCCATTCTTTTGTATGTACACATATATATTTACTTATATATATATATATATATATATATATATATATATATATATATATATATATATATATATATATATATATATATATATATATATATATATATGGAGAGTTGTGGCAAGCAAGAAAAGACTTACTTTGCCTTATAAGAAAACAAATAACTTTACGCATAGAAACGACACATTTACCTTGGGTTAGACCAACCTAATACCTAGTTACGAGGACCTGGCATCGCATCCTACTGGAGACCCACGCGAGACAAGATGGGCTTCTTGCATCGACAGTGAAGAAATCCTGTCTCCTCCTCTCTCTGCTTCTGTCTTCTTTCCGTCTCTTTTTTTTTATCTTCGCCCATTTTTCTCCTCTTGTTTGCTCATAGGTCAAGATGTGACAGATTGGGATCAGTGAATATTGACAGATTGGGATCATATTATTGGGATTATTGGTATTGGGATTATTGTAGACATACGTTACTGAACATGATGGAAAGTGTGAAATCAATGCCTTGCGATGATTTCGGGGCTCAACATCCCCGCGACCCGGTCGTCGACCAGGCCTCCTGGTTGCTGGACTGGTCAACCAGGCTGTTGGACATGGCTGCTAGCAGCCTGACTAATGAATCCCAGCCTGTTTGATCAGGTATCCTTTGGAGTGCTTATTAAGTTCTCTCTTGAACACTGTGAGGGGTCGGCCAGTTATGCCCGTTATGTGTAGTGGAAGCGTGTTGAATAGTCTCGGGCCTCTGATGTTGATAGAGTTCTCTCTCAGAGTACCTGTTGCACCTTTGCTCTTCAACGGGGGGTATTCTGCACATCAGTGAGGTGAAGCACCTCACTGACTCACTTCATGAGTGAGGTGAAGCACCTCATTGTAGACCTGGTTGATACCTGGTTGATGGGGTTCTGGGAGTTCTTCTACTCCTCAAGCCCGGCTCGAGGCCAGGCTTGACTTGTGAGAGTTTGGTCCACAATAGGCCTCAGTGCCAGTTGACCAATGTCCTAGGCTGCAGTGATGGTTGGGGGCTGTTTGATGGACGCTTCGTCTTGGCCTGGATGATGGGAGAGTGGAGCCGGGTGCTAGCTGGGCGTTGATAGCTGGCTTGGCATGTTGCATGTGTAATGGACACTGGCAAGGCATTTCAGAATACAAAGGGCGACGCTGAGCAATGTTTTTCTTTAAAACACAACTCCGGAAAGGGGATTTTAAAATTTACAGAGGGTTAGAATTCCCTGAATATTCACACCCAGGTGACGGGTGACAGGGATACACGTCCAGGTGACGGGTGACGGGTGAGGATGGTCTGTCCTCTCAGCTGCCTCACGGTCACTCCGGACATGTTCAGTTGCTTAAGAATTTCCTCACCTGAGAACCACGAGGTGGAGGGTTAAGAATTCCGTTATCCGGTCGAACACTGCTCTCTCTTTCTCTCTCTCCCTCCCTCAACCGGCCGGTGTCCTCCCTGCCTCAACCGGCCGGTGCCCTCCCTGCCTCAACCGGCCGGTGCCCTCCCTGCCTCAACCGGCCGGTGTCCTCCCTGCCTCAACCGGCCGGTGTTCTCCCTGCCTCAACTGGCCGGTGTTCTCCCTGCCTCAACTGGCCGGTGTTCTCCCTGCCTCAACCGGCCGGTGTCCTCCCTGCCTCAACCGGCCGGTGCTCTCCCTGCCTCAACCGGCCGGTGCCCTCCCTGCCTCAACCGGCCGGTGTCCTCCCTGCCTCAACCGGCCGGTGTTCTCCCTGCCTCAACTGGCCGGTGTTCTCCCTGCCTCAACCGGCCGGTGTCCTCCCTGCCTCAACCGGCCGGTGCTCTCCCTGCCTCAACCGGCCGGTGCTCTCCCTGCCTCAACCGGCCGGTGCCCTCCCTGCCTCAACCGGCCAGTGCTCTCCCTCCCTCCCTCAACCGGCCGGTGCCCTCCCTGCCTCAACCGGCCGGTGTCCTCCCTGCCTCAACCGGCCGGTGTCCTCCCTGCCTCAACCGGCCGGTGCTCTCCCTGCCTCAACCGGCCGGTGCCCTCCCTGCCTCAACCGGCCGGTGCCCTCCCTGCCTCAACCGGCCGGTGTCCTCCCTGCCTCAACCGGCCGGTGTTCTCCCTGCCTCAACCGGCCGGTGCCCTCCCTGCCTCAACCGGCCGGTGTCCTCCCTGCCTCAACCGGCCGGTGCTCTCCCTGCCTCAACCGGCCGGTGCTCTCCCTGCCTCAACCGGCCAGTGTTCTCCCTGTCTCAACCGGCCGGTGCTCTCCCTGCCTCAACCGGCCGGTGCTATCCCTGCCTCAACCGGCCGGTGTTCTCCCTGCCTCAACCGGCCGGTGCTCTCCCTGCCTCAACCGGCCGGTGCTCTCCCTGCCTCAACCGGCCGGTGCTCTCCCTGCCTCAACCGGCCGGTGTTCTCCCTGCCTCAACCGGCCGGTGCTCTCCCTGCCTCAACCGGTCGGTGCCCTCCCTGCCTCAACCGGCCGGTGCCCTCCCTGCCTCAACCGGCCGGTGTCCTCCCTGCCTCAACCGGCCGGTGTTCTCCCTGCCTCAACTGGCCGGTGTTCTCCCTGCCTCAACCGGCCGGTGTCCTCCCTGCCTCAACCGGCCGGTGCTCTCCCTGCCTCAACCGGCCAGTGCTCTCCCTGCCTCAACCGGCCGGTGCTCTCCCTGCCTCAACCGGCCGGTGCTCTCCCTGCCTCAACCGGCCGGTGCTCTCCCTGCCTCAACCGGCCGGTGCTCTCCCTGCCTCAACCGGCCGGTGCTCTCCCTGCCTCAACCGGCCGGTGCTCTCCCTGCCTCAACCGGCCGGTGCTCTCCCTGCCTCAACCGGCCGGTGCTCTCCCTGCCTCAACCGGCCGGTGCCCCAGCATCCGGTACCCAGAAATGTCGGTTGCGTCACGCGTGGTGCTGCATGATGCGAGGGTTCACCGGCGTCTGGGCGAGATGCGAAGGACAAGCACAGGTGAATGTCCCTCCCCGGCCCATAAACCCCCTTATACAAGCACAGGTGAACGTCCCACCCCGTTAAATTAGTGCAAGAAACTTCGGAAGGCGGGGGCCAGGAACCTAACTCGACCATATATATCTAGGTTAATACATCTAGATAACTGTACACACACACACAAACACACTGACACACACACACACACACACACACACACACACACACACACACACACACACAAGGTACCACATATGAGACGAAACCTTTCATAAAACGGGCAGAGAGAGAGAGGGAAGGATCAAAGAGTTGATATGGCACCGAATCTGTCTCTTGAAGCCCACATAAAAGGGATATCATCGGCGACGTATGCGAGACTGCCTAACAACACAACATTGTATACCACATATATCAAAGCATTCCTTGGAGTTCGTGGCCCCAACATGGAGTCCACACACATAGTTAAGCACAAGACGAAATTGGAGAAAGGTTAAAGGTACGCCACCAGATTAGTTCCAGAACTACGAGGTATGAGCTACGAGGAAAGGCTACGTAAATTGAGCCTGACGTCTCAGGAAAAACAGAAGAGTTAAGGGAGACATGATTACCACATACAAAATTCTCAGGGGAATTGATGGGGTAGATATATGCATAGTATTTAACATGGGTGTTACTCACACAAGGGGGAACAGGAGAAAACTGAGTACCCAAAATCAGCCATAGACACATTAGAAAGAATTTCTTCAATGTCAGAGTAGTTAATAAACGGTATGCATTAGGCAGTGATGTGATGGAGGCTGACTCGATACACAGTTTCAAATGTAGATATGACAGAACCCAATAGGCTCTGGAATCTGTATACCAGTTAATCGACGGTTGAGAGACGGGACCAGAGTCGAAGCGATACCTCCCCCCCCCCCCGCAAGCACAACTAGATGAGTACAATTAGGCGAGTACGCAGTATGACGAGCTGTTAACAGTCAAACAGAAGTGAGAGCGCTGAGCAACTTGCATTTTCCTGCATTGTCTGTTCATGATTGGAGGCCAGTCAAAATTTTTGCAGGGGGCGGGGGGCACTGCTCTGAGGTATGGGACGGACATAAACTAGTCGGAATTCACCATAATTCAAGAGAGAACAGCGTGCCACGGTCACATACTGACCCCCACGAGGGATTTTGGCCGTGCCCGCCAGCATTACCTAAGTAAATATTAACAAAGTCAAATGTTTCTTTTTTATAGGAATAAGAAAATAATGCGCTTAATTCGGGAAAAATTGACATACATTTTCTAATCATCACACTTTGCCTGTAGTAGTATAAAACTCTTCTCTCACAGCTTCAAATGCTTTCTCAAGCTCCGTTTCTCTCCCAGAGTCATCGGGAAATGCTTATATATATTTTGTATTATTTCAGATTCAGATTCAGATTCAGATGTTTATTCAGGTAAGGTATATACATACAAGTGATGTTACATTAATGGATTGATATATAGATAAAGCTAGTACATACAATGCCTAAAGCCACTATTACGCAATGCGTTTCAGGCAAGAAAAACATTAATATCTAGAACTTAATACTAATTGAGCATAAAGAATAAAAAGTGTTGAGAACAAATACAAATAAAGATAAAAAAAGGGGGAACATGACTGAAAAAACAGCACAAATCAAAAAGCAGCACAAATTTCACACTGCTAGGCTCCTCCTACCGGCGGACCCACCCCACACCAATGGGAAACTATCATAATATTATTACAAAAGAGAGAGAGGGACAGAGATAGAGATAGTCAGCAATAAGACAGAGACAGGAATGAGACAGAGACGAAATGAGAAAGAGACGGATATATACAGAGAGAGACAGACATAGATACGGAGAGAGACAGACATATAGATACAGAGAAAGACAGGCATATAAATAATGAGATATATCAGCATATAGATACACAGAGAGAGAGAGAGAGAGAAAGAGAGAGAGAGAGAGAGAGAGAGAGAGAGAGAGAGAGAGAGAGAGAGAGAGAGAGAGAGAGAGAGAGAGAGAGAGAGAGACAGAGAGACAGAGAGACAGAGAGAGAGACAGACACAGAGAGAGAGAGAGAGAGAGAGAGAGAGAGAGAGAGAGAGAGAGAGAGAGAGAGAGAGAGAGAGAGAGACAGAGACAGAGACAGAGAGAGAGAGACAGAGAGAGAGAGACAGAGAGACAGAGAGAGAGAGAGAGAGACAGAGAGAGAGAGAGAGGCATATAGACACAGAAACAGACAGGCAGGCAGACCAGAGCGACAGAGAAAGACAGGGAAAACAAACAGCAACACACAGACAGACAGATGGAAGGATTAGGGGGGGGGGGAGCAAGCGAGGGAATGTTTAAGGAGAGGGAAGGAGAAAGGGGGAGAAGATGGAAGAGGAGTGAGAGGAGGAAAAGCGAGAGATGGGGGAGGAGATAGGAAGGAGTAAAGAAGGTTAAGGTAAGACAAGGAAAAGGGTCAGAAGAAAGAGAAGGGAGATTCAGAGGGAATAATGGAAAAGGGAACTGGAATAAGGGGGGGAAGTGGGAGGAGAAAAAGAAGAGACGGGGGATACGGAAAGAGAGGGAAAGAGGGGGAAGAGAGAGGGAAAAGAAAAGGAGGGGAGTACCTCTGTGTAACACCCCCCCCCCCCTCTTCATCTAATATGCAAATAATTTTCAGATAGTCCTATAATAATAATAATAATAATATTAATAATAATTCTAAACATTTCATGGAAAAAACTAAATAAATCAATCAACTAGAAAATTTTATCGTCAATACTTTCTCATCAATCAAGTTTCTGGTCATTTAATTACCTAATAAATATTAAACACCATAACAAAAGTTCAGAGTTACCTAACAAAAATTAAAAGAATGTAAAAAAAAAAGTGAGCAGAATGGCTGCTTTTGAAAATTAATAAGAAATATATTAAGAAACGTAAATATATATATATATATATATACCCCCTGAGGGGTAGCAGAGCGCGTCTCACAGTAAATTATTTAATGGTGTTCTGAAAAATATATAAAAATATATGTTTTTAAAATGTATTCAGTGGGAAAACGTGTTTAATTTCATTGTCAATTCCTGCGTCGGTCTCATCATGAACTGAGTGAGAGTGTTTTGCAAGATCTGGAGAATACAACAATAAAATTTAACAAAAAAAAAACCTGATTTTTATAACAGATGAGTTAATGACCATGTCTGGGGCAGGGAGGGAGGGGGGGGGGGTGTTACCAGTGTCTGGGGCAGGGAGGGAGGGGGGGGGGGTGTTACCAGTGTCTGGGGCAGGGAGGGGGGTGGGTTTACCAGTGTCTGGGGCAGGGAGGGGGGGGGGGGGTTACCAGTGTCTGGGGCAGGGAGGGAGGGGGGGGGTTACCAGTGTCTGGGGCAGTGAGGGAGGGGGGGGTTACCAGTGTCTGGGGCAGGGAGGGAGGGGGGGGTTACCAGTGTCTGGGGCAGTGAGGGAGGGGGGGTTACCAGTGTCTGGGGCAGGGAGGGAGGGGGGGTTACCAGTGTCTGGGACAGGGAGGGAGGGGGGTTACCAGTGTCTGGGGCAGGGAGGTAGGGGGGGGTTACCAGTGTCTGGGGCAGTGAGGGAGGGGGGGTTACCAGTGTCTGGGGCAGGGAGGGGGGGGGTTACCAGTGTCTGGGGCAGGGAGGGAGGGGGGGGGTTACCAGTGTCTGGGGCAGGGAGGGGGGGGGGTTACCAGTGTCTGGGGCAGGGAGGGTGGGAGGGTGTTACCAGTGTCTGAGGTCAGGGGGTAGGGTAACGGTGGCTAGTTCCGCCTCAAAAAAGGTGGAACACCTTTAAGAGTTTCAACCAAGTAATGCAATCACTATAAATAAAGCAACACAGTGTACTAATTTAGTCTCCACACACATCAATAAAACTCACCAACTTATTCAGAGACATTCACCGAGACATAATACTCATTAACAACCATGGAAAAACGTAAGGAGAAAAGATAACGATATTCAACTCCAAAACGTAGCAGGTCAATAGAGCTGACTAGGTCAATAGAGCTGACTAGGTCAATAGAGCTGACTAGGTCAATAGAGCTGACTAGGTCAATAGAGCTGACCAGGTCAACAGAGCTGACCAGGTCAACGATAGAACAGTAATTGTTGTCAGGAGAAATTGATCACATAAACTCAAAATAATTTTCCTCCTCATGGCCGATGTCATAAAACAGAAGGAACAGACCTGGGGCCAGATTCACGAAGCAGTTACGCAATCACTTACGAACCTGTACATCTTTTCTCAATCTTTGGCGTCATTATTTACAATTATTAAACAGTTAATGAGCTCAAGAGTACCAGGAGGCTGTTTATAATAATAACAACAGTTGATTGGGAAGTTTTCATGCTTGTAAACTGTTTAATAAATGTAACCAAAGCCGTTAAAGATTGAGGAAAGATGTACAGGTTCGTAAGTATTTACGTAACTGCTTCGTTAATCTGGGCCCCTGCCCATTTCCTGGGAGATCTGAATGCAAAACACAGATCTCTAGGACACGGGGGGTAAATAATCAGGCAGGAGTGGCCACACATGTTCTGATAAGGAACGAAAATCTAATTACCCATCAGGTCCCAGAGTTCCCAACTCGTCAGACAAGATCATAGTAACAAACCAGACATAATAACGACCAAAACCACCACCTTATCGTGAGGTGCTTCCGGGGCTTAGCGTCCCCGCGGCCCGGTCGTCGACCAGGCCTCGTGGTGGGCTGGAATACAATACCTAAAACCTCCATACAGGTAGAGGCCAAGTAAGCACAAACAACCACCTATTCCTTCCTAACGATAATACCTCCTCAAGGAACCTAATTCAGACACCCTCACAGCCAACACTCCAATATACAAGAAAAACTTACTGGAAGCCGCACACAGGAAATCAGTGTCACAGACGTTAGCAGATAAGGAAACATCGCGTATAATATCCGAAATATATTGGTGGATAAACACCATAGAAAAATGCATATTAGGTCATCACCTGACGCTCCCACAGCCTCTGACTACTGCAACCCGTTCTCGCACTTTCTTTAAGTCAATACTGACTTATTAAATAAGTGCATATGTGACATACTAATTTATTGTGAATATTTTAGTTTACCTTGAAAAGCTTCATAGAAAACACCGACGTTACCTAACCTTAGTATGTTAAGATAAGCATCTTATTGCTTCGTAATTACAATTATTACTTAACCTATTATAGGTATAGGTTAAGTAATAATTGAAATTATGAAGCAATAAGATGCTTATCTTAACATACTAAGAAGGTTAGGTAAAGTCGGTGTTTTCTATGAAGCTTTTCAAGGTAAACTAAAATATTCACAATAAATTAGTATGTCACATATGAACATATTTAA
>NC_091243.1:4592514-4642514 GCF_040958095.1 Procambarus clarkii | reverse complement strand
ACCAGTTAACACATAATTACATTCTACCCACATCAAGACCCCGAGCTAACGCAAACAACTCTACCTTAGGAACATAAGCTGCCCATGTTGATACATTTAATACCCAATTAATACCCCCTTATGTTTTGCCATTCATCCACTTGTTCTTTATCACCTCACCCAAAGAGAAAATAATCCGGTGCTAAGTACGGTAAACTTGTCTTTGAGAATGTAAGGAGTACCTTGCGAAACGCATCCCTAGGCGTCAGACCATAATAATGTGTGAAAATGAACGTTGGGGAGTTAATTTTTCAACATCCCACGAGAGTGAAGAAAAACCTAAGAAATATTGAGAAGATTCGTGTTAGAATCATTAATCTTTCCCTTTCGGTCTTATTCAACTATAAATAAAGTATCTATCTAAAGACAGACAACTATCTGTCCACTCAGGCGGTGGCTGAGTCGACAGAACACTGGACGTGTGATCCTGTGGTCCCGGGTTCGATCCCGGGCGCCGGCGAGAAACAATGGACAGAGTTTCTTTCACCCTGATGCCTCTGTTACCTAGCAGTAAATAGGTACCTGGGGGTTAGTCAGCTGTCACGGGCTGCTTCCTGGGGGGCCTGGTCGAGGACTGGGCCGCGGGGACACTAAGCCCTGAAATCATCTCAAGATAACCTCAAGATATATTTAGATATGTACATATTCATGAAGTGATATACATTATTTGTGGTACAGTGACCGACAGCCGGGCACTGTAAGCGTGGTCCACTCTGGTACAGTGACCTGCAGCTTACGACACTAACCGGACCCAGTTTATAAAGGAACCGTCTTGCCAGAGCCGGTCGGCCGAGCGGACAGCACGCTGGGCTTGTGATCCCGGGTTCGATCCCGGGCGCCGGAGAGAAACAATGGGCAGAGTTTCTTTCACCCTATTTCTGTTACCTAGCAGTAAAAAAATAGGTACCTGGGTGTTAGTCAGCTGTCACGGGCTGCTTCCTGGGGGTGGAGGCCTGGTCGAGGACCGGGCCGCGGGGACACTAAAAAAAAAAAAAGCCCCGAAATCATCTCAAGATAACCTCTCAAGATAGCCACAAAGGAACACGCTACGTAAGGAACAACTCAAGATAACCTCTCAAGATAGCCACAAAGGAACACGCTACGTAAGGAACAACTCAAGATAACCTCTCAAGATAGCCACAAAGGAACACGCTACGTAAGGAACAACTCAAGATAACCTCTCAAGATAGCCACAAAGGAACACGCTACGTAAGGAACAACTCAAGATAACCTCTCAAGATAGCCACAAAGGAACACGCTACGTAAGGAACAACTCAAGATAACCTCTCAAGATAGCCACAAAGGAACACGTTACGTAAGGAACAACTCAAGATAACCTCTCAAGATAGCCACAAAGGAACACGCTACGTAAGGAAAAACTCAAGATAACCTCTCAAGATAGCCACAAAGGAACACGCTACGTAAGGAAAAACTCAAGATAACCTCTCAAGATAGCCACAAAGGAACACGCTACGTAAGGAACAACTCAAGATAACCTCTCAAGATAGCCACAAAGGAACCACGTTACGTAAGGAACATAGTAACAATTAGAGAGATTAAGTGATCTTGTGTTTCTTCACTATCTATATGGTAGAAGGTATTTACGTAGAACGGAAAATACCCTTAAGAAAATTAGTAATTTAATTGATAAATTTTCTTGTGAATTTTTGAATTGTTGAAGCTTCATGGAGACTGTTTTTATTTAATTCAAAAAATTTTAATTGATGCAGCAATTTTCACTTAATATCTACATGTAGAATTTTTACCATCTTGCAAAAAAAAAATATATAATCAAACACACATTAATTACATAATGAGGACAAATCTACGTTTACCGAAGTGCAACTCGCCAATATTTTAACATAAATTTAGCTGGCGTATATAACATAGTTAACAAGGACAAACATCGCCCCTCCAAGTTACAAAGCCAGTTGAACGAGTTGGCATAATTGTTGAGCAATTTCTCCGAACACAATTGTGAGTGCGAATTTGCATTTAGTTATTAAGCGAATTTTACGAGGAACTTAGATCATATAATTTTCAGATTGCTTACAAGTTTTTCGTTTTTGTCCACATACACTGCAGTGTCCTGTGTCCTGGCCATGTGTCCTGGCCACGTGTCCTGGCCATGTAAACAACTTATTACAATACTGAGATGATTGTAATGTGATAAAATAAATGTTATTGCTTCTAAAGTAAGAATTAGAATTAGAAACCTTACATGTAATAAGTTATTCAAATCGAAACAACAATGGCTGGACTTAACAGCAGTTTAAATCAGACTTACAGTTTTGACAGAAACTGAGTACCATTTGCTTACAAATTTACAAGGTGATATAATATATATATATATATATATATATATATATATATATATATATATATATATATATATATATATATATATATATATAACTGAAAACTCACACCCCAGAAGTGACTCGAACCCATACTCCCACAACTGGTATGTACAGGGACGCCTTAATCCGCTTGACCATCACGACCGGACATAAGGAAGTGATAGCCGAGGCTATATGAACCACTTCCCCGCCGGCACTCGGATGGTAATCTTGGGCATAGCATTTTATCAAATCACCTCATTCTTTGGGGCACACGTGAGGAACACAAATGCAAACAAGCCTGAATGGTCCCCAGGACTATATACAACTGAAAACTCACACCCCAGAAGTGACTCGAACCCATACTCCCACAACTGGTATGTACAGGGACGCCTTAATCCGCTTGACCATCACGACCGGACATAAGGAAGTGATAGCCGAGGCTATATGAACCACTTCCCCGCCGGCACTCGGATGGTAATCTTGGGCATAGCATTTTATCAAATCACCTCATTCTTTGGGGCACACGTGAGGAACACAAATGCAAACAAGCCTGAATGGTCCCCAGGACTATATACAACTGAAAACTCACACCCCAGAAGTGACTCGAACCCATACTCCCACAACTGGTATGTACAGGGACGCCTTAATCCGCTTGACCATCACGACCGGACATAAGGAAGTGATAGCCGAGGCTATATGAACCACTTCCCCGCCGGCACTCGGATGGTAATCTTGGGCATAGCATTTTATCAAATCACCTCATTCTTTGGGGCACACGTGAGGAACACAAATGCAAACAAGCCTGAATGGTCCCCAGGACTATATACAACTGAAAACTCACACCCCAGAAGTGACTCGAACCCATACTCCCACAACTGGTATGTACAGGGACGCCTTAATCCGCTTGACCATCACGACCGGACATAAGGAAGTGATAGCCGAGGCTATATGAACCACTTCCCCGCCGGCACTCGGATGGTAATCTTGGGCATAGCATTTTATCAAATCACCTCATTCTTTGGGGCACACGTGAGGAACACAAATGCAAACAAGCCTGAATGGTCCCCAGGACTATATACAACTGAAAACTCACACCCCAGAAGTGACTCGAACCCATACTCCCACAACTGGTATGTACAGGGACGCCTTAATCCGTGTTCCTCACGTGTGCCCCAAAGAATGAGGTGATTTGATAAAATGCTATGCCCAAGATTACCATCCGAGTGCCGGCGGGGAAGTGGTTCATATAGCCTCGGCTATCACTTCCTTATGTCCGGTCGTGATGCTCAAGCGGATTAAGGCGTCCCTGTACATACCAGTTGTGGGAGTATGGGTTCGAGTCACTTCTGGGGTGTGAGTTTTCAGTTGTATATAGTCCTGGGGACCATTCAGGCTTGTTTGCATTTGTGTTCCTCACGTGTGCCCCAAAGAATGAGGTGATTTGATAAAATGCTATGCCCAAGATTACCATCCGAGTGCCGGCGGGGAAGTGGTTCATATAGCCTCGGCTATCACTTCCTTATGTCCGGTCGTGATGGTCAAGCGGATTAAGGCGTCCCTGTACATACCAGTTGTGGGAGTATGGGTTCGAGTCACTTCTGGGGTGTGAGTTTTCAGTTGTATATAGTCCTGGGGACCATTCAGGCTTGTTTGCATTTGTGTTCCTCACGTGTGCCCCAAAGAATGAGGTGATTTGATAAAATGCTATGCCCAAGATTACCATCCGAGTGCCGGCGGGGAAGTGGTTCATATAGCCTCGGCTATCACTTCCTTATGTCCGGTCGTGATGGTCAAGCGGATTAAGGCGTCCCTGTACATACCAGTTGTGGGAGTATGGGTTCGAGTCACTTCTGGGGTGTGAGTTTTCAGTTGTATATAGTCCTGGGGACCATTCAGGCTTGTTTGCATATATATATATATATATATATATATATATATATATATATATATATATATATATATATATATATATATATATATATATATATATATATAAACCCTTCTGAAGATGTATTATTAAATACGAAAGTACTTAAGGAAATTACTGTTTCAATTCTTCCTTCGTGGTCTGACAGCATTTTAATGCTGTCAGCGTGTCACAACAGCATTTTGATTATTAACCATAGTCAAAATGATGTTGTGTTTAATTAGGAGTGTGTTGATACTTTGGTGGGACTCACAATATATAAACTAATTATTCCACAAAGTTATATAAATGTGAACATTCTCAGCATTCCGACATCAGAAGATTCAGGGGGTTGTCCAAGATCAAAATACTTATCCATAGAGCTCCTGCAACATCAGACTTCTGACTTCAGCCTGATTCAGAATGCCTGTCAGTCTGTCCCGTTCTGATCACGGTATAGTTCCCTCAAGCTTACAGTTATACAGTTGGTGGAGGAGACGGGGGCTCACAGCTCTGTTGATCAGATTTAGTCTCTCTTGCAGTGTTGCTACGTCGGTATCCGCTTGACTTATTCTTAAAGTTGCATGTTTTTGACACTCAAGTTGATAGTTATGTTAAAGTTGGTGGTAAATACGCGAGTGTCCCCCTGGTGTGTTACTCTGAGTGACGGTCCCCTGGTGTGTTACTCTGAGTGACGGTCCCCTGGTGTGTTACTCTGAGTGACAGTCCCCTGGTGTGTTACTCTGAGTGACAGTCCCCTGGTGTGTTACTCTGAGTGACGGTCCCCTGATGTGTACTCAAGGACAATAACCCACGTATCCTGGGTAAGTTGTGAGAGTGCGTGCATCTAGGCAGCAGCAGCAGCAAGCAGGCAAGCAGGCAAGCAAGCAGCCCAGACACCAGCGTGCAGGCAAATACCACCACTACCTTAAGACTCTCCAAGGTCGAGCAGTGGCGTGGGGCTCCTCCTCCTCCAGCAGCAGGTCCTCATGTACCCCCACGCCCCCCACACACACATAACCTGCCCACACCGTACCCAAAAATAGTTTCCACGCCCACAAAGCTCTCACTAACCAACGTTTCTATTTGCCTACATCACCTTTATGCATGATCCCCTGCGCCCACTCCTTTGTGAATAGCCCCAGACGTCTAGTTCCATGATCTCATCTCCTCAGCGTGGTCGCTGCCACATCCAGCACGGGTCCTGCTGCGGGGAAACTGCCCGCCGCTCACACTGATTTCCATTGAATAAAGGGTCAGGTTAATATTTTAAAGTATGTAATATAAATAAATATTTATATATTTAAATATTGAATATATTAATATATATTTCCCTCAGTATATATATATATATATATATATATATATATATATATATATATATATATATATATATATATATATATATATATATATATATATATATATAAGTCGCTCCCTCCACACCAAGCGACAATGTTGTGGCTTTGGGTAATTAGATGGACCTAATTTCGTTATAAAATTATATAATTTCAGAGTAAAAATATGTTTTTTGTGTGTTCTACATTCAGCACCAACATTATAGTGAGTGAATATTTCATAGTTATTCATTACGTACGTAACGCTAGGAAGCTTTGGGTACCTTTAAGTAGCTTTGAGTAGCTTTGGGTACCTTTAAGTAGCTTTGGACAACCCGTTCTCGCAAATTCGTAAAGTCAATATTGACTTATTAACTACGTGCATAGGTGATATACTAAACATAATAGATACCCCTTAAAAAGATTCATAGAAAACACTGACCTTACCTAACCTTGTTAGTATCTTAAGATAAGCATCTTATTGCTTCGTAATTACAATTATTACTTAACTTATACCTATTATAGGTTAGGTAATAATTGTAATTACGAAGCAATAAGATGCTTATCTTAAGATACTAACAAGGTTAGGTAAGGTCGGTGTTTTCTATGAATCTTTTTAAGGGTATCTATTATGTTTAGTATGTCACCTATGCACATATTTAATAAGTCAATATTGACTTATTAAATTTGCGAGAACGGGTTGCTTTGGATACCTTTAAGTAGCTTTGGGTACCTTTAAATAGCTTTGAGTACCTTTAAGAAGCTTTGGGTACCTTTAAGTAGCTTTGGGTACCTTTAAGTAGCTTTGAGTAGCTTTGGATACCTTTAAGTAGCTTTGGGTACCTTTAAGTAGCTATGGGTAGCTTTGAGTAGCTTTGGTTAGCTTTGAGTAGCGTTGGGTACCTTTAAGAAGCTTTGGGTACCTTTAAGTAGCTTTGAGTACCTTTGGGTAGCTTTGGTTAATTAGACGGACACCAGAGGCCCATAATATATTCATTATTCTAACCCCACAGTCGCTCCCATAATCTCACTACCACTGGGGTTCACGCCCACACGCTCCTCCACACCAACACGTACCCGAGGAAACGTAAGGCCAGACACGCACGCTGGTCAACAAGTAGCGTTCACTAAATGAAGAAAATACGGTTATCTTGAGATCTTGAGGTTATCTTGAGATGATTTCGGGGCTTTAGTGTCCCCGCGGCCCGGTCCTCGACCAGGCCTCCACCCCCAGGAAGCCAGCTGACTAACTCCCAGGTACCTATTTACTGCTAGGTAACAGGGGCATTCAGGGTGAAAGAAACTTTTGCCCATTTGTTTCTGCCTCGTGCGGGAATCGAACCCGCGGCACAGAATTACGAATCCTGCGCGCTATCCACCAGGCTACGAGGCCCCTTGACCAGGCTACGAGGCCCCTACGGCAAAAAATATATATTTACATCAGGAGATTTAACAGAGCACCAGACACAAGAAAGGAGAGGCATTTAGAACTCCCTATTGTCATTGACAGGGAAGCCCTCCCCCGTGCCCACACGGTTCAGGCCCACATGCCTCATGCCCACATGCCTCATGCCCACACGCCTCATGCCCACACGCTTAATGTCCTCTTGTATCTTGACCATGTTTCACACGTGTCCCACATGCTCACGTCTCTTCGTGCCCACACTTGAGAGTGGAGTAAGTCAGGGCAAGAAGGTGAGGCTGAAACTACGAGAAACACGAAAGCAATATACGGGGGTTGCGTGAAGCAAAGATTTGCGTCCCCGATACTTCGCGACGCGATGATGTGGCACGAGTGTGACGGCTCAGAGGACTCGTGGGAGGAGATAAGTAATGCGTTTAAAGAGCTGGGAAGAACAATAGTCAATAAACAGCAAAACTGAAGAGAGGCGCATACAGGTTGAACTTTTGTTTCGTCGTAGCCACTCCACACGCGCGCGCGCACACACACACACGCACACACGCACACACGCACACACACACACACACACACACACACACACACACACGGCTGAGTGATGTGCGACAGTTAAGGTAATTATCTGGAGAAGGCACTATGCCATTACGAGTATATAGCACTTGGAAGGAATATGAAGATAAGGCTTTAGGATTGGAGGGAGGGAAGGAATGGTGATCAACCATTTGGATGGTTGGAGATTGAACACTGATCAGCAAGAAGCAAGACCGTCGCTCTATTGTCCAGCCCAAGTGGGTGATGATACTCGACAATCTACATATATACACATTTTCTAGCTCATTTACCGGGAACGATATCCACATACTAAAGAAATGATTCCCACCAATCTATACACATAAAATATTATTAGATTACTTTCTGAGCCATCAATAACTTCCAATGTCGTCCCCATACTCGAATGGGCTTAAAAGTTTTAATAATGGGATTTATGATTTCTCTAACATGTCCAGTTGTTTTCAGTGCGCATCGTATGTGCATAGAGTTGTACACAAGAGGTGACATGATGCTGTAAAGTTAGATGCTGCATAAATACAACAAGAGTGGTGGACACCGGACATGCGAGTCTGTATCCCACCGCTGCCACCATTGTATCTTTGGGTTTGCCGGCAAATAACAGTCCTCTTAGAAAGAGAGTTGTGTACAATCATTATATATCCCCTGTATAGTGTGTGTGTGTGCCAGGCCAGCACTGATGGTCATGGATGCAAAGGTGGCTGACCTGAGAAGATCACAAAGGTGTGTAAGGTCAAGAGACTTGGAGTCGATGGGAGTCGTCTGTAAGACAATGGAAATACTGAAATAACCGAACCCTCCAGATTGTCATCAGCGAGTCAGCAACTATACCACAGTGACAAGTGTACCCCAAATTAGTGTGATTAAATGAATCCTGTGAAGCAGTTACATCAACATCCTGAAGTTAATTAATACCAGCGGGAAGCGGTTGTGCCGAGGAGTGTACTCTTGACTTGTTCAACGAGATAAAACGAGATTATTTTACGACAAAAAGATTATACTCTTTTTCATAACGCAAATCCCATCAAGGCCATCATTAACAAAAATTTCGTGGATAAACGTTAGCAAGTTACTATTGAACTAGACTTTAACATTTTTCATATGTCTTGTGTAGAGATTTTACATCAATTTCCAATACGACAATTGTGGGTTTGTATATTTTTGTCTAATCATATAATAGGGTGATATAGTTGGTGCCTCTGTGCACCTGCAGTAACCTCTGTACACCTGCACTAACCTCTGTGCACCTGCACTAACCTCTGTACACCTGCACTAACCTCTGTGCACTTGCACTAACCTCTGTACACCTGCACTAACCTCTGTGCACTTGCACTAACCTATGATAGTTAACACAAAGGTAAAGTAGGTGCAAAGGATATATTAATGTGACTTTCTTCCTATTTTTCTTGTTCCCTATTTGTGAATGGAATTCAAAATGCATAAGTTCAGAACTCTGGCTGAAATATGATTCAAGAAAGGTAAACCAAAGACATTAAAGATGTGAATTACAAACACTCCTTGGCCCACCATGGCCCTCCCTGGCCCACCATACCCCTCCCTGGCCCTCCCTGGCCCACCATGGCCCACCATGGCCCTCCCTGGCCCACCATACCCCTCCCTGGCCCACCATACCCCTCCCTGGCCCACCATGGCCATCCATGGCCCTCCCTGGCCCACCATGCCCCTCCCTAGCTCCCCCATACCCACCCAAGCCCCACAATCTATTCCAACCCCTCAAACAAACATCTCTCTCATTTCCCCTACTCTTTCCCCCCCCTCACCCCCATGCTACCTCATCTCCCCTCCCCATCTACCTACCTCCCTCACTCTCTATCACCCCCCCCCTTTTCTTACCTCCCTTACATCCCTACCCTTACCTACCACATTTCCCAGTGATTTCCTCAATCCCCCTACCCATTATTTGCCTCATCCCCCCATCATCTCCACCCCACTCAAGCCTCCCCCAGACACCCCGGCCCGCTAGGGTGTGACCAGCCAGGCACAAGACTGACCCAGTCCTCCGGCAATGGAGCAAATGAATTAAATATTTCTTATTTTCCAGTGACTGAACAGCGGCCACCAGTAGCAGAGTGGAACACAGGGGGGCTGGCCCCAGTGGTCAAGACTGCTCCTCCACCAGTGGTCAAGGCTGCTCCTCCACCAGTGGTCAAGTCTCCTCCTCCCCCAGTGGTCAAGGCTGCTCCTCCCCCAGTGGTCAAGGCTGCTCCTCCACCAGTGGTCAAGGCTGCTCCTCCACCAGTGGTCAAGCCTGCTCCTCCCCCAGTGGTCAAGGCCGCTCCTACCCCAGTGGTTAAGGCTGCTCCTCCACCAGTGGTCAAGGCTACTCCTCCCCCAGTGGTCAAGGCTACTCCTCCACCAGTGGTCAAGGCTACTCCTCCACCAGTGGTCAAGGCTACTCCTCCCCCAGTGGTCAAGGCTGCTCCTCCACCAGTGGTCAAGGCTGCTCCTCCACCAGTGGTCAAGCCTGCTCCTCCCCCAGTGGTCAAGGCCGCTCCTACCCCAGTGGTCAAGGCTGCTCCTCCACCAGTGGTCAAGGCTACTCCTCCCCCAGTGGTCAAGGCTACTCCTCCACCAGTGGTCAAGGCTACTCCTCCACCAGTGGTCAAGGCTACTCCTCCCCCAGTGGTCAAGGCTACTCCTCCACCAGTGGTCAAGGCTGCTCCTCCACAACTCTCTACCACACTATACCGAAAAATGAACATAATGCTTTTTATTTCATTTAATTAACTCTGTGGAGGTTAATGTGGCGGTGAAGGTGTGATAACGGGTGAAACAAGCAATAAAAGGAACCATGACCATTGTTAGTGGGAGGGTTAGTGTTAGAGAAGAGGGTGTGTATACTTCTTCATAACTTCTTGTAAAAGAGGATAACGTTACTAATGTTTTGCCTTTTAGGAAGGGACACAAGTAATTCTATATGTGACCTCGTGAAAACTATGGAGTGAAGCTGCTTTAATGAGAGACATTTCTCACTTCTCTACCTCATCTGATTAATCACGCGGGTTTAAATGACTACATTGCCTCAAAATGAATTTCATTGCTATATCACACCTCTGTGATTTCATATATATATATATATATTATATATATATATATATATATATATATATATATATATATATATATATATGTATGTATGTATGTATATATATATATATATTTATATATATATATATATATGCGAACAAGCCTGAATGGTCCCCAGGACATATGCAACTGAAAACTCACACCCCAGAAGTGACTCGAACCCATACTCCCAGAAGCAACGCAACTGGTATGTACAAGACGCCTTAATCCACTTGACCATCACGACCGGACATAATGAGGTGATAGCCGAGGCTATATGAACCACCCCACCGCCGGCACTCGGATAGTTATCTTGGGCATAGCATTTTACCAAATCACCTCATTCTTTGGGGCACACGTGAGGAACACAAATGCGAACAAGCCTGAATGGTCCCCAGGACATATGCAACTGATATATATATATATATATATATATATATATATATATATATATATATATATATATATATATATATATATATATATATATAATGTTTCATTGAATATGACCGCATATTCTGTATTTATTATTTTCTGGTTTAGGGCTTCTATCCCTCTATTTTCTTAGCATCAGGGCTTAATTGAAATAGGAGTTCTCCAAAACTCATTTTCGTACTTTTAAGGTGAAGAAAAGAAGTGATTTACTATAGAGTGTATTACACTTATTTGTATAATATATATATATATGTATATATTATAGAATATATTATATATATATATATATATATATATATTATAGAATATATTATATATATATATATATATATATATATATATATATATATATATATATATATATATATATATATAATATATTTGATTTTTTTTCTTATGAAACGATTAAACTATGTATTTCATTATGTATAAGTTAATGTTCTTTTTAATTTGAGTTAAAACTAATGTAGATATATTACCGAACCTAACCTAACCTATCTTAACCTAACCTAACCTAACCTAACCTAACCTAACCTATCTTAACCTAACCTAACCTAACCTAACCTAACCTAACCTATCTTAACCTAACCTAACCTAACCTAACCTAACCTATCTTAACCTAACCTAACCTAACCTATCTTAACCTAACCTAACCTAACCTATCTTAACCTAACCTAACCTAACCTAACCTATCTTAACCTAACCTAACCTAACCTAACCTAACCTAACCTATCTTAACCTAACCTAACCTATCTTAACCTAACCTAACCTAACCTATCTTAACCTAACCTAACCTAACCTAACCTAACCTATCTTAACCTAACCTAACCTAACCTAACCTAACCTATCTTAACCTAACCTAACCTAACCTAACCTATCTTAACCTAACCTAACCTAACCTAACCTATCTTAACCTAACCTAACCTAACCTATCTTAACCTAACCTAACCTAACCTAACCTATCTTAACCTAACCTAACCTAACCTAACCTATCTTAACCTAACCTAACCTAACCTATCTTAACCTAACCTAACCTAACCTATCTTAACCTAACCTAACCTAACCTATCTTAACCTAACCTAACCTAACCTAACCTAACCTATCTTAACCTAACCTAACCTAACCTATCTTAACCTAACCTATCTTAACCTAACCTAACCTAACCTAACCTATCTTAACCTAACCTAACCTAACTTAACCTAACCTATCTTAACCTAACCTAACCTAACCTATCTTAACCTAACCAAAACTAACATGACTGAGTCAATAATTTATGTTCTTAATATAATGTAATAATAATAATAATAATAAAAATAAACCAATTTAAAACAATTTGCTGCAAATTAAGAAAATCACTCAGCCTATTATGCAATATTATATATATATATATATATATATATATATATATATATATATATATATATATATATATATATATATATATATATGTCGTACCTAGTAGCCAGAACTCACTTCTCAGCCTACTACGCAAGGCCCGATTTGCCTAATAAGCCAAGTTTTCATGAATTAATTGTTTTTCAGCTACCTAACCTACCTAACCTAACCTAACCTAACTTTTTCGGCTACCTAACCTAACCTATAAAGATAGGTTAGGTTAGGTTAGGTAGGGTTGGTTAGGTTCAGTCATATATCTACGTTAATTTTAACTCCAATAAAAAAAAATTGACCTCATACATAATGAAATGGGAAGCTTTATCATTTCATAAGAAAAAAATTAGAGAAAATATATTAATTCAGGAAAACTTGGCTTATTAGGCAAATCGGGCCTTGCATAGTAGGCTGAGAAGTGCGTTCTGGCTACTAGGTACGACATATATATATATAAGCAGTTTTAACGCGCATACGACGTTGACAAGTGACTGGTGCCTAAGAAAAACTACTGTGATGTTATCTCACAGAGGCACCAAATATACCTCGCAATCATAAGTTCTACGCAAGAGAAACTTGTCTTTTAATTCAAAGAAAAATATATTTTGCATGGAGATTGATGGCCATCTGGCCCTTACTAGACAGGTGAAAGGTGTTACAACTCAATGCACTAGGAAATTGGTCTGCATAGGAGAATCTTCTGCATCTCTTAGATTCTTATAAGTGTGCAACACTTTGCCTCTCTCCAATTATCTCTGCAATGGATTTCTTCACTAGTAAATTAGAATCCCTGTCAAAGGACTTTTGAAACGTCGTTTGACCAAAAATCAAGACGGCAGGGCTACATACCTTGTGAGAATCATACTTAATAAGAACAAAACATTCTTTACACATACTTAATACACGCGATATGATAGTATACATCCAGGCACTTCAACACAAAAGACATATTGATGGCATATATATATGTGTGTGTATGAATGCATTGAAATATATAAATACTATACAAATAGCGTCTTTAAGACATTCTATCTCAAGAATAAACACAAATAACAAATGACAGGTGCCACACGTGACAGAAACTAAGAGGTGCCAGCAAGAGGCCACCAGCGACACCATGTGACTACTGAACCACTCTTATAAGTCTTCAGATGGATTAACTGTTAACACGAACTGCCATTCAATAAATCTTAAATATACACTACTACACACGATTATCCATAAAAAAACTGATATCTTTAACTTGCTACAACCAAGATAGCTAACAAGTGATGTATAATAATAATTATAATAATAATAAAAATAACAATTATAATAATTTAAAAAATAGCAATAATATTAATAGCAAAATATTTTATTATTATTATTTTACTGGTGTGGCTGTGTGTCCACTCACAGGATAAATAACATTGTACCATAAACTTACCTTCCGTCGGAAAATATTAAATAAAAACAGACAAAAACAAAACAAACACACGAGGTCCCCGTCCCACACACACACACGGATATCAAACTTAGAATTTACCTGGTGGAAGATTTCCTTTTTCTTACGAAGTCGTTTTAGTGGTTTAGAGTTCCGAACTCGGCGCCTGGGACCTTCAGATGGTTTAATGTTCCAAAGTAGAAATATTTTATATCATCACATAATTATGCGAGCAATAACCGCGTGGGGGATAAGCGAGGGTGATGCTAAGTTTCACTTCCCAACAGGGAAACGTAGGATGTCTGCAGAGAGCAGAAGCCACAGCAGCAGCATCGGCGGCCAGACACTACAGCAGAGACATGTGGGGCAGTAGCAGCATCAGAAGTAGAATCTATACCAGAGGCATCAGAGGGCAGCGTCTAGAGCAGCATCAGCATGGGAGGGCAGCATCTAGAGCAGCATCAGCATGGGAGGGCAGCATCTAGAGCAGCAGCAGCATGAGAGAGCAGCATCAGCACGAGAGGGCAGCATCTAGAGCAGCATCAGCACGAGAGGGCAGCATCTAGAGCAGCATCAACACGAGAGGGCAGTGTTTAACCAGCATCAGCACGAGAGGGCAGCATCTAGAGCAGCACGAGAGGGCAGCATCTAGAGCAGCACGAGAGGGCAGCATCTAGAGCAGCACGAGAGGGCAGCATCTAGAGCAGCACGAGAGGGCAGCATCTAGAGCAGCACGAGAGGGCAGCATCTAGAGCAGCACGAGAGGGCAGCATCTAGAGCAGCACGAGAGGGCAGCATCTAGAGCAGCATCAGCACGAGAGGGCAGCATCTAGAGCAGCATCAGCACGAGAGGGCAGCATCTAGAGCAGCACGAGAGGGCAGCATCTAGAGCAGCACGAGAGGGCAGCATGAGCCAGGAAGGCAGCCATAGAGACTCAGCATCAACAACAACAACAATAACACACAGATGCCGCCAGGGAAGGAAATGCCTCAGGCTGAGAGGTCGAGGCTCCACTTGTTTATTTCTCTATTCCTTCTTCCTCAACTTATCCCTGATCCTTTTCTTCCAACACTCCTACAGAAGAAAGAGGAGGAGGAGAAGGACGAGGAGGAGGAGGAGGAGGAGGAGGAGGAGGAGGAGGAGGAGGAGAGGCACAGAGAAGGAAGAGCAAGAGAAGGGTGACGAAGAAGTTAAGAGGACAATAAAGTTCATGTTAAATAAAAAACTGAAGTGATCAAAACAAGGCGAGAGATGAAGAAGATAAAGATGAATGCAACAATCTTAAATGCATTTTACTACTAAATGGCGGTGATTGTGAACTTACTGCAGTTACCCATTGTTAGTGTGTGCTTCCCTCTGTTGTCTCTTCTGTCACTATCCCTCCACGGTCTCGCTTCATGCAGGTCGGCGTTCAATCCCCGACAGTCCAAGTGGTTGGGGCACCATTCCTTCATCCCCCCGTCCCATCCCAAATCCTTATCCTGACCCCCTTCCCAGTGCTATATAGTCGTAATGGCTTGGCGCTTTCCTCTGATAACTCTCTCTCTCCCCCCACTCTCTCTCATCCTTTACTTCCTGTCCTCCACCCTCTTCTTCTCCACCCTCTTCTCCCGCCCCTTCCATCCCCCAGTACCCGGGGGATGAGGTCGACGGAGGGGTGCGGACACGAAGCATAGACCGCACGGGATGCCAGGCCGAGCGTGTCGAGGTGTTTTTTGCTGTTCCGAGCGTAGCAACGGGCGACCTATCAACAACCCATGACCCTGAGGTGAAGCTTGACACACACGCACGCACTCACACGCACTCACACGAACGTGCGTTCTGCTGTTCCAAACTGTCAACAGTGCTACTTTGCCTTTATTATTTATAGTATTTGATCTTACGTGTCGGTTTACTAGTTGTGTTTTTACGGGGGTTGAAATTCAGCTCTTTGGTCCCGCCTCTCAACTGTCAATCAACTGTTTACTAACTACTATTTTTTTTTTTTTCCACACCACACACACACCAGGAAGCAGCCCGTGACAGCTGACTAACTCCCAGGTACCTATTTACTGCTAGGTAACAGGGGCATTCAGGGTGAAAGAAACTTTGCCCATTTGTTTCTGCCTCGTGCGGGAATCGAACCCGCGCCACAGAATTACGAATCCTGCGCGCTATCCACCAGGCTACAAGGCCCTATGTGTTATGTCAGACGTGTTGCTCCTCTCTGGCAGAGTGGCGAGGCTCGGTTCCCCGAGGCTTTGCTCGCAGCTCGGAGCCCCACACTTTGTGGCGTACCTTTGGACCATTTATAATCTTTTCTTGTCCTTTTGTCCGGTTAGGGTTCCATCTTCTTGAGATGATTTCGGAGCTTTTAGTGTCCCCGTGGCCCGGTCCTCGACCAGGCCTCCTTTCCTCCCCTCCCCAGAAAGCAGCCCGTGACAGCTGACTAACTCCCAGGTATCTATTTATTGCTAGGTAACAGGGGCATCTGGGTGAAAGAATATCAAATGTGTGTGTGTGTGTGTGTGTGTGTGTGTGTGTGTGTGTGTGTGTGTGTGTGTGTGTGTGTGTGTGTGTGTACTTACCTATTAAGGTCTACGAGGGCGTGAGGTCTAGATCTCTATGCCCCCGCCCACCAAACTGGTACATGTTGCGTCTTAAGTTAATTTCACTGACTTTAAAATTCTAAGTCGAATCGGGCCTTAAAGTTGTGGATGGAGGTGGTGAACAACTTCCTCTTTAAGAGCATTCCTCTTGTTAACTCCCCTACAGGGTACGGGTACTTTCTTACGTCCCTTAGGCTCATTTGCGCTTCCAGTTTCAACCTGTGTCCTCTTGCTCTGCTTTCTCTCAGTCTGAAGAAGCTATTCTTATCCGCCGTATAAACTCTCTTCAGTATCTCGTAAGTTGTGATCATATCCCCTCTGTTCCTTCTATCCTCTAGGGTTGAGAGATTTAGTTCCATTAGCCTATGTTCGTAGCTTAGTCCTCTTAGCTCTGGCTCCAGTCTTGTTGCAAACCTTTGTACTTTTTCAATTTGGGCTTTATGTTTCACAGGTGTGGATTCCAGACCGGCAATACGTATTCCAATATTGTTCGAACAAATCATGTGTAGATTGCTTTGAAAGATTCCTGATTCAGGTTCCTAAACGATATTCTTGTATTAGCCAACGTTCCATATGCTGCCGATGTTATCCTGTTTATGTTTGCCTCCGTGGTGAGTGTTGGAATTAAATTCACTCCCAGATACTTCCCTCTCTCTGACTCCTGCAGCTGTCTTTTCCTGTATGATGTAGATGTCCTCTCTCTCCCTTTCACATCTGCATTACCTTACACATATTGGGACTAAACTCCAGCAACCAATTATCTTCCCACTCTTGGAGTGTCAAGGTCCTCCTGTAAGGTCTTCAATCTTCATCTGTTTAGACGTTCCTTCTCAGCTTTGCATCATATACAAACATTGACATGTCTGGGCTCACTCCCTCGGGTGTGGCCTTTGACAAAGGTTCACATCAATTAGGAACAGCAGTGGTCCAAGGAAAGAGCTCTGTGGGACCCCACCTGTTACATTCCTTCAGCTCGAAACCGACTCTGACTGACTCTCTGCTTTCTGTTCTTTAGATACTTCCTTACCCAGTTCAGTAGTTTCTCAGTTAACCCAACCTGAAGGGAGCCGGTCGGCCGAGCGGACAGCACACTGGACTTGTGATCCTGTGGTCCCGGGTTCGATCCCGGGCGCCAGAGAGAAACAATGGGCAAAGTTTCTTTCACCCAATGCCCCTGTTACCTAGCAGTAAAATAGGTACCTGGGTGTTAGTCAGTTGTCACGGGTTGCTTCCTGGGGGTGGAGGCCTGGTCGAGGACCGGGCCGCGGAGACACTAAAAGCCCCGAAATCATCTCAAGATCTCAAGATAACCTGGTTCTCCATCTTGTACAACAGTATCATGGGAAACAGTGTCAAATGCCTTTTGACAGTCAAGAAAAACACAGTCTACCCAACCTTCCTTTTCCTGTCTTATTTTATTAAACTTGTCATAAAACTCTATCAAGCTTGTCAGGCACGATTTTCTATTTCTAAATCCATGCTGATTTGTTATCACAAAGTCGAGCTGCTTCAAGATGTTCCACCAATCTCGACCTGATTACTCTCTCCAGCACTATACAATGAATACATGTCAATGCCACTGATCTGTAGTTTAATGCCTCCTCACTATCCTCCTTTCTTTGGAATATCGTGACTACGTTTGCTCTTTTCCAGACATTAAAATTATTAAAATTTTAGACAATGGGCAGCAAGGTACTTCCATAGCCTCCTGCAGCAGCCATGGGGAGATTAGGTCTGGCTCCATTGATTTTGTCACGTCAGTTCCCCCATGAATTTCTTTTCCACCGCTTCCACGGTGACTACAATGTCATCCAGTATTTCCTCTGGCTTTTCATCTTGGAACCTTGGTCTCCACGTTGGTTCTAATGTAAATACATAAAATCTTTCGATGAGTTTCTCGCTTATCTCCTTATCATTATGCGAGTTTGAGTGCGTGTGCACGCGCTCGCACACTCTAGACTGACAATTCTAGACCTGCCACACGACCCAGACCTGCCCCACAACCCAGACCTGCCACACGACCCAGACCTGCCACACAACCCAGACCTGCCCCACAACCCACACCTGCCACACAACCCAGACCTGCCACACAACCCACACCTGCCACACAACCCACACCTGCCACACAACCCACACCTGCAGAAAGTCAAGGCTCTCACGACCGTCCTAAAACCTGTAAACTATCTCTGTGATCCTCAGTGACAACATGTAGTTCCTCTCTCCCTCCCTCACCTTCCTCTCTCCCTCCCTCATCTTCCTCCCTCCCTCCCTCACTTCCCTCCCTCACCTCCCTCCGGGGGGCTGAGCCCTTATTAGGGCTAGGGGGGGGGGGTGTGGCCGGGGGGTAACCCTGACAAAAACCTTGAACCTGGCAGGAGAAGTTCTTGTTAAGACCCAAGGATGAAGCTGACAAACACGGCCGTCATTACGTTGAGCTGTGTGTGTGTGTGTGTGTGTGTGTGTGTGTGTGTGTGTGTGTGTGTGTGTGTTCATCTAGTTGTGCTTGCGGGGGTTGAGCTCTGGCTCTTTGGGCCGCCTCTCAACCGTCAATCAACTGGTGTACAAATTCCTGAGCCTACTGGGCTCTATCATATCTACATTTGAAACTGTGTATGGAGTCAGCCTCCACCACATCACTTCCTAATGCATTCCATTTACTAACAATTCTGACACTGAAAAAGTTCTTTCTAACATTGTAACACCACTATAAAATAAGTACTAAACTAATAATGTAATGTAACACCACTTATCCTGAGTAACACTTCCTATCAGTTACACTTGGTAACACTGTTATTGAACACTGTAATATGAGCTGACATATGATGGTTACACCGGAACCAAAAGGTACACTGCCAACAAGGAAATGCTACACAGGATTAAAAAACGCTGCCACCATCTGCCTTGACCATTGAGACTATATCAAGCAACGAGGCAAGAAACATTGCTTGACTTGGAGAGTACTTTCTATGACTGTCATTAATTATGGGACGGTTGTTAGCCACTATATCCAAAAGGCTAAGAGGATTCAACAATTGACGCAGACGGGAAATTTAACAAATGAGTTTATTGAGAACAAAATTATGTTAATCACCACTTATAAATCCTACTCTAACACTGGCCAAGAGTTAAGAAATTTAGACAAGGAACAAAACCTCAGAGATCACACACATTACCTTAAGACCTCTGTCTCTCCATCCGGTGGATTCACTCTGTCTCTCCCTCTGTGAGATGTTTTTCACAGACTCTTTCTCGACCCCGGTGTCCCGCACTCTCCCCTAAGTCTCTACAGGACCAATATATATACCCCAAAGGGGGAAGGGGGAGATTTGCTGTTGCTACCTACACCAAAAATGAAAGGGGGTTGGGCCACATGTGCAAAAACACTCAAGAATTTTCAATTAAGCTTGTTTGACATTCCCCATACACTCTTCAAGAGAGGAGTCATTAATTACGTGTATGACTGACCTCTGACCTGGCTAAAAGGGGGAGATCCATGGATGTTTACACATAAGAATCTGGGGTCTAATTTCATTGCAATGTTTGACAAGAGTATCATGAAATATTACATACTTGAAACTAGCTGACTAAGACTAACCCAGGAATTTTTTAATCAACATACAAGATAATCCGGAGGTCATCTGGGCTGACCTCTTGGAGAAGGCTTCCCTGGGTGTGAACTCTAAGGGGGGGGGGGGGGGGGTCATGCGTGTTACAGCTCACCCTAACGCCCCTGTTACCTAGCAGTAAATAGGTACCTGGGAGTTAGTCAGCTGTCACGGGCTGCTTCCTGGTATATGTGTGTGTGTGTGTGTGTGTGTGTGTGTGTGTGTGTGTGTGTGTGTGTGTGTGTGTGTGTGTGTGTGTGTGTGTGTGTGTGTGCGCGCGCGCGTGCGCGCGTGTACGTGTGTGTTGCATGGTGCTCACCAGATTAGAGGCTGTCGAGCCTTCTGGTTAAGAGAGGTCATTGAATCTCGTAATCACCTCCCTCTCCCTCCCTCCCCTACTTACCTACCCCTCCCTATCCCTCCCTTACATACCCCGCCCCCACCCCTTCCCCCCCTCAAGACCCAAACAATCTTAACCACACGCAAAGGCGATAAATAAGAGGTGAAGCTCGAGTGATGTCACCAGACACAATTATCTCTGGGAGGGGCTGGCTGGGGGAAGGGGGGAGGTGGGGAGTGGTTAGGAGGGGAGGTGGATAGGTGGGGGGGGGGGGGTGGATAAAGGGTGGTGGTGGATGGGTAGGGGTGGGGGGATAGTAGGAATGGTGGATGGATGGATGGTAGGGGGTGGATACGATAGAGGATGGATGGATGGTAGAGGGGTGGATAGGATAGGGGATGGATGGAGAGAGATGTTGGATAAGGAGGGGTGGTGGATAGGAGGGATGGTGGCTGAGGAGGAGTGGTGACAAGGAAAGGTAGTGGATGGGGAGTGGTGGTGAATGAGGCTAGGGACAGGTGGGGGACAGGTTGAAGGGGACGTAAGAGGGAAGGGCAGGAAGAAGAAGGAAGAGAGGAAAGGGGAAGAAGAGGTAAGGAATCTTTTGGTTAGCAAGAATCAGGTCTGATCTCAGAAAAGTATATAGAAAGCCTCATATTATCCTCACGGCGCGTTGATTGATTCACAAGTAATAACACATCGTTCCCCTCACCACTCTCATTATCACAAGACTTGTCAAAAAAAAAGGAATTCGAAGATAAAAGAGATAATATAACACAATCTTCAGAGGAGTGAAGATATGATCTAGAAGGAGAGCAGGCGAGTGTCTGCAGTATGAATCATTAAGGGTCTTTCGCCTTCTTAATTAGTATGTTGAGAGCCTCGGCTGAGACCACTGGAGACACAAACGCACCACTGAACGGTACAACAGGAGTCCCACACAACAGAGAGATACAACAGGAGTCCCACACAACAGAAAGATACAACAGGAGTCCCACAGTTACCAAGGAAGGGAACAAAAGAGCAGGAAAAGGAGGTTCAATCCCTAGACCTTTGTACATCTGATTACATTTATTCATATATATATGTATATATATAAATATAAAATATAATATATATATATATATATATATATATATATATATATATATATATATATATATATATATATATATATATGTCGTACCTAGTAGCCAGAACGCACTTCTCGGCCTACTATGCAAGGCCCGATTTGCCTAATAAGCCAAGTTTTCCTGAATTAATATATTTTCTCTAATTTTTTTTTCTTATGAAATGATAAAGCTACCCATTTCATTATGTATGAGGTCAATTTTTTGTTATTGGAGTTAAAATTAACGTAGATATATGACCGAACCTAACCAACCCTACCTAACCTAACCTAACCTATCTTTATAGGTTAGGTTAGGTAGCCGAAAAAGTTAGGTTAGGTTAAGTAGGTTAGGTAGTCGAAAAACAATTAATTCATGAAAACTCGGCTTATTAGGCAAATTGGGCCTTGCATAGTAGGCTGAGAAGTGCGTTCTGGCTACTAGGTACGACACATACATATATACATACATACATATAAAGTTTTAACACTCCAACCTCAACCATTATGCTGGTGGACCTGACAACAATGACAATAATAATTTTAACTATCATTATCATATTTATGATAAGAAAAATCTTGACATCAAAACTATCACCCCCCCCCCCAATATAAAGACCGGACCAACAACAACAACAACAACATCAAGAGCCAGCGCAGACTAACAAGGGTGTCAATAGTTCAAGGCGGAGGTGTACGTGGCCTTGACGGCAGACATTCATCTCTGCTGTAGTTACCAAAATAATTTATTGTTATTCTAAGTCTCAAATACCCACTCGAACAATCGGCCGCCAATTTCTTGTGATAGAGCTGCGAGACTAAATAGGCAAGACTTGGCTTCCAGGATTATATTGAAGACTCCGTCCGTTGACAAGTAAATTGGGTAACAAAGAGTGAGGTGAATGTCTCATATCAAGGTGACTGACTCGGAACTGTTGGTGTTACTGCTGACTGACCTTCACTACACTCCCGCCAGTGATTGATCAGTGACGTTAAACTCAGATTTATATGTGTCGTACCTAGTAGCCAGGGGCCAGATTCACGAAAACACTTACGCAAGCACTTACGAACCTGTACATCTTTCCTCAATCTTTGGCGGCTTTGTTTACAATTATTAAACAGTTAATGAGCTCCGAAGCACCAGGAGGCTGTTTATAACAACAACAACAGTTGATTGGCAAGTTTTCATGCTTGTAAACTGTTTAATAAATGTAACCAAAGCTGTCAAAGATTGGGGAAAGATGTACACGTTCGTAAGTGCTTTCGTGAATCTGGCCCCAGAACGCACTTTTCGGCCTACTATACAAGGCCCGATTTGCCTTATAAGCCGGATGATTTTCTTTATTTTCTATATATTGTTTCCAATTGATTTATTTTAAATATTATTATTGTATTATACTAAGAACATAAATTATTGACTTAGTTATGTTAGGTTAGGTTAGGTTAAGATAGGTTAGGTTAGGTTAGGTTAAGATAGGTTAGGTTAGGTTAGGTTAGGTTAAGATAGGTTAGGTTAGGTAGGGTTGGTTATGTTCGGTCATATATCTACGTTAGTTTTAACTCAAATTTAAAAAAAAATAGCTCATGCATAATGAAATGTATAAATGAATTTTTTTTTTATTATTATTTTCTACCACAGACGTGGCCACACATTTACAATGCTAACCAGCATATATACATTTTCTTCTGTCCTCCATGGACAGGGTTAGAGAAGTGTTAAACATATAGTTCAAGGGTTTATTGAACACTCAACCACAGAAGGTGATTCGGTGCTTTTAAAATGCTAAGCTAACCCCAAAATGAAGTAAATATGTCCCTGGGCATCTTGATGAATGCAAAATAGACGAATAACCTCATTTGTGAAAGATGAGGTAATTATCAGAAGAGAGCACCGAGACAGTATGACTACTCAGCACTTATAACAGGGCTGATAGAACTGATAGAAGGAAGGAATAATAGAACCATAAGCTGGGATATATTAGGACTGAGTGAAAGAACGGTGTCCAACCACCTGGATCATTGACCTTACAAGAAACGAGTTCGTCTCTGAACCTCTGTTCCGATGACAGGAAGATTTACGACCGCTTGGTACAATTTCAGAAATACACACACACACAAAAAAAATACCGGTGCATTCAGTGCTCTAGGGATAGACACTTGTAATGCTACTGGGATAGTTACTAGTTACTAGGTTAGTTACTAGGAGATGTCAGGGTTGGGACGTGGAAGGGACCGGTTTAGACTGGTCGGCAGAGAGAGAGAGAGAAAGATAGGGACTTCATGCTTGAGGACCAGTTCGTTAAGTCTTAGGAAGATGGGCACATTGAGCAGCACAGATAAGCGCACATCACACACTATCACAGTCAGGTTCCTCAAGCTGTATATATACAGACAAGTCCACTACGGGGTCACCATAGCCCGTGCTACTTGGAACTTTCTGTTCCAAGTAGCAACAAATCTTAAACAACAACAATAATATACAGACAAGCGTGAACACTAACACATTTGTGACTCGCCTGACCTAGATTGAAGCCATGAATAATATCCAATATACATGTTGCACAGTAACAAAGTTATGAATAATGAGCCATGTATACTGTTCAATAACATTTCCGGGGTTTAAGTATAAATTATTCTTTACATCTGAGAAGAAACGTTTAATCTGATTCTACATTTCTTGAAATAGCCTGAAACTTGTATTTTACTCATGTTGGCAATATTGTTCTGGTGGTCAATAACAACTATTCTTCCTAATATAAACTTCGGCCGAGTTGATCATGAACGAATGTTTATCTTAGAACACATGTTTGAGTATTTGGCCCCAAATATACTTCCTTTACGTCAGAACATTTCGGAAATTAGACTTTGTAAATTTTGCCAATTGTGGCACAACTTGTGCCTGGTTAACAGCCTTGGTGCATGGTTAACAGCCTTGGTGCATGGTTAACAGCTTTGGTGCCTGGTTAACAGCCTTGATGCCTGGTTAACAGCCTTGGTGCCTGGTTAGCAGCTTTGGTGCATGGTTAACAGCCTTGGTGCCTGGTTAACACCCTTGGTGCCTGGTTAACACCCTTGGTGCCTGGTTAACACCCTTGGTGCCTGGTTAACACCCTTGGTGCCTGGTTAACAGCCTTGGTGCATGGTTAACACCCTTGGTGCCTGGTTAACAGCCTTGGTGCCTGGTTAACAGCCTTGGTGCATGGTTAACAGCCTTGGTGCATGGTTAACAGCCTTGGTGCATGGTTAACAGCCTTGGTGCCTGGTTAGCAGCTTTGGTGCCTAGTTAATAGCCCTAGTGCCTGGTTAACACCCTTGGTGCCTGGTTAACAGCCTTGGTGCATGGTTAACAGCCTTAGTGCATGGTTAACAGCCTTGGTGGCTGGTTAACAGCCCTGGTGCCTGGTTAGCAGCCTTGGTGCATGGTTAACAGCCTTGGTGCCTGGTTAACAGCCCTGGTGCATGGTTAACAGCCCTGGTGCCTGGTTAACAGCCTTGTGTCAGTCACCTGCCGGTCTCAAAGCCGTCCACACTTCGCCCAAGACTGTTCTGCCTCCAGACCAACATTGTCCCTCTCTCTCTAGAAATGTCTTTATTGAGGTACAGGAGTATACTTTTCAGGCATTATTTACGTTATATACTCGTGTACACCAAATCCATAATGCTTTTATACTAATGCTGGACCGAGTCCAAATCCTGGCTATAATAAGAACTGGAGTTAACTAGGTCTAGCATGAACCAGTCGGCGTTTAATCTGGAATCCATCTTGACCTGGGCACTGGACCCGTCTCTCCAGGTTACTGTCGCCAGCAAACATTAGACCCGTTCTAACGTATATCAGTCCCGTCATATACAAGATTTCTATTCGCTTTTCTCGTATACATTATATATATATATATATATATATATATATATATATATATATATATATATATATATATATATATATGTCGTACCTAGTAGCCAGAACGCACTTCACAACCTAATATGCAAGGCCCGATTTGCCTAATAAGCCAAGTTTTCCTGAATTAATACATTTTCTCAAATTTTTTTCTTTTGAAATGATAAAGCTACCCATTTCATTATGTATGAGGTCAATTTTTTTTTATTGGAATTAAAATTAACGTAGATATATGACCGAACCTAACCAACCCTACCTAACCTAACCTAACCTATCTTTATAGGTTAGGTTGGGTTAGGTAGCCGAAAAAGCTAGGTTAGGTTAGGTAGGTTAGGTAGTCGAAAAAACATTAATTCATGAAAACTTGGCTTATTAGGCAAATCGGACCTTGCATAGTAGGCTGAGAAGTGCGTTCTGGCTATTAGGTACGACAGACATATATATATATATATATATATATATATATATATATATATATATATATATATATATATATATATATGTTGTTGAATATGACCGAAAGGGTAAGATTAATAATTCTAACACGAATCTTCTCAATATTTCTTACGTTCTTCTTCACTGGTCGAGGGTAATTGATAAAGTAACTCTCCAAAATTCATTCTTTTTATTCCTAGTCTGACGCCTAAACGCGTTTCGTAATTCCTTATTACATTTTCAAAGACTTAATTTATACTCAAAATACATTCACACTTATACTAGTTTTTGGGTGAGGTGATATGGCACAAAAGTTTTGGGTGAGATGAAACATAAGACAGAACACGAAACAATGGGTATGAGAACATAAGAATGGAAGTAACTGCAGAAGGCCTATTGGCCCATACTTCCTCTTGCTGCTTCCATATTGGTTCGGGGTCTTGAAGTGGGTAGAATATAGTTGTGCATTAGTTGGCTGTTGATTGCTGGTGTTGACTTTTTGATGTGTAGTGCCTCGCTGATGTCGAGTCTCCTGCTATCATTGTATTTATCGATGATTTCTGTGTTGTTTGTTAAGATTTCTCTGGTGATGACCTGGTTGTGAGGTTGTGAGAAGAGATTATATGTTCCTTGATGGAGCCCTGTTGTTTGTGCATAGTTAATCGCCTAGAAAGAGACGTTGTTATCTTGCCTATATACTGAGTCCTTTGGGGCTTACATTCCCCAAGCGGGCATGTGAAGGCATAGACGACGTTGGTTTCCTTCAAGGCATTCTGTATGGTGTTTGGGAATTTTTCATGAGTAGGTTGACCATTTTTTTGGTTTTGTAGTCTACAATCTACTACTGCTGAAATCAATGCTAGAAAAAGCTCTCAACCTTCCTCTCAGCGACTCACAGTGGAAACAGGCCTCCTTTCCTGTCAGACTCGGGGGCCTTGGCGTGCGCACAGCAACATAAATTATTTCCCTCTTCAATTTTCTTGGTGATTTGTGCTCTGATTTTGATACGTTTCCGGTATATATATATATATATATATATATATATATATATATATATATATATATATATATATATATATATATATATATATGTCGTACCTAGTAGCCAGAACGCACTTCTCAGCCTACTATGCAAGGCCCGATTTGCCTAATAAGCCAAGTTTTCCTGAATTAACATATTTTCTCAAATTTTTTTCTTATGAAATGATAAAGCTACCCATTTCATTATGTATGAGGTCAATTGTTTTTTATTGGAGTTAAAATTAACGTAGATATATGACCGAACCTAACCAACCCTACCTAACCTAACCTATCTTTACAGGTTAGGTTAGGTTAGGTAGCCGAAAAAGTTAGGTTAGGTTAGGTAGGTTAGGTAGTCGAAAAACAATTAATTCATGAAAACTTGGCTTATTAGGCAAATTGGGCCTTGCATAGTAGGCTGAGAAGTGCGTTCTGGCTACTAGGTACGACATATATATATATATATATATATATATATATATACACTATTTTTTTATTATTATTTTTGACCACAGACATGGCCACACATTTACAATGCTAACCAGCATATATAAATTTTCTTCTGTCCTCCATGGACAGGGTTAGAGATCAGTTAAACATATAGTTCAGGGATTTATTGAACAATCAACCACAGAAGGTGATTCGGTACTTTTAAAATGCTAAGCTAACCTACATACATAAATACATAGATACACAGATTTACGTATGCCCTACATAAAGTGTTCGAAGTGTCATTAATGTGCATTTAATATATACTAGTAAGGACAAGTAAGGACAAGACCAGAACATAACGATGCCAACACAGAAGACACTGTTCAACATAACAGGCCAATTACACCTGATTAATCTTTGTATGTAGATAGGAGCTGCCTCGTATGGGCCAATAGGCCTTCCGCAGTTACCTCTATTCTTATGTTTCACCCCCATTTATCCCTTATGTATCCCCCCATGTTTTTACCTTTATTGTCTTATCACCTGACCCAGTGCGGGTATAAATCAACCTGTCCTGAAAATTCTTTTCACTTGAGAATGAACCATGGAGGTTCGAAAGGTTGTGCAAATTGTATAAATAAGTGTCATACATTCTATAGTAATTCACTTCTTTTCTTGCGAAAATGAGTTTTGGAGAACTCCTATTTCAGCTAAGCCCTGATGCTAAGAAAATAGTTAGAGGGATAGAAGCCCTAAATCAGAAGATAGTAAATACAGAATATGCGGTCATATTCAATGAGACATGTTGAAAAGAAAACCTACTGCCAGCATACACCAATATATATATATATATATATATATATATATATATATATATATATATATATATATATATATATATATATATATATATATATTATATATATTGGTCTACAATCTGACGGTCTACAATCTATATATATATATATATATATATATATATATATATATATATATATATATATATATATATATATATATATATATATATATATATATATATAAGGTGCACCCTTATTAATGTAAGAACCGTAGACCAGCTGGGGAGGTGATGAGGGACATGGGGCATGTGACCGTGCAGGGGCGTTACAAGCCTGGCCAGGTGTTACCAGCCGACGTCACACACACACACATGTACACCAGTACAACATGTACACGCTCAGGAACCTCTATACTAGTAGATAGACAGTTGAGAGCAGGGACCAAACAGCCGAAGCTCAACCTTCGCAAGTACAACTAGATGAGTACACTGTAGATGCGTTTATTTGGTAAACTAAGCTAGTTCAGAATACCAAATATATCTAGGATCTCCATACTATTCAATGGACATTAATTTACATAAACACGTATATAATTTTGTTTAAAAAATTAATTCCAGGAATTAAGAATCATCCCTTATGAAGAGAAATTAGACAAATAATAATTTACATTGTCCAGAAAGACGAAGGACTCAAAGAAGCGGCGTGACTGATGTACACAAACGGATGAAAGGAAATAAAAATGGGAATACAAATAAAGTTTAAATATATCAAACTTAAAATCAAGAAAAGTCCTGGGTAAATACTGGTTTGGACTCAGGGTTGTAGATTTATTGAACAGATTACCGGGTAACGTAATAGACACAGGATCAATGCGTTGTTTCAAGCAAAGGTTAGACGCATATATGGACGAGTTTGGGTGGATATAAATACGAGTTGCGGAGTATGATGGCCCAATAGGCTCTGTACAGGTTCCTTTATAATAATGCTCTTTAGATCATGACGACAGCACACAGTGTCACACCTGGTGTAGCAGCACCCAGCGTCACACCTGGTGTAGCCAGCGTCACACCTGGTGTAGCAGCACCCAGCGTCACACACCTGGTGTAGCAGCACCCAGCGTCACACCTGGTGTAGCAGCACCCAGCGTCACACCTGGTGTAACCAGCTTCACACACCTGGTGTAGCAGCACCCAGCGTCACACACCTGGTAAAGCAGCACCCAGCGTCACACCTGGTGTAGCAGCACCCAGCGTCACACCTGGTGTAACCAGCTTCACACACCTGGTGTAGCAGCACCCAGCGTCACACACCTGGTAAAGCAGCACCCAGCGTCACACCTGGTGTAGCAGCACCCAGCGTCACACCTGGTGTAGCAGCACCCAGCGTCACACCTGGTGTAACCAGCTTCACACACCTGGTGTAGCAGCACCCAGCGTCACACACCTGGTGAAGCAGCACCCAGCGTCACACACCTGGTGTAGCAGCACACAGCGTCACACCTGGTGTAGCAGCACCCACCTGGTGAAGCAGCACCCAGCGTCACACCTGGTGTAGCAGCACCCAGCGTCACACCTGGTGTAGCAGCACCCAGCGTCACACACCTGGTGTAACCAGCGTCACACCTAGTGTAACCAGCTTCACACACCTGGTGTAGCAGCACAATGAAGCTGTTCCCATTACTGCCCCACACCCGGCAGGGTTGAGACAAGCCTGGTAAAGGCTCGAATGACCCACTATGATCAATCTCGCCAGAGGCAAAAAACGTGCAGAAGGGGAGGGGGTACTTAGTTATTAATTGGAGGTCGTGTGTTGGTAACAAAGGCTGAGAGCTCATCGTGGGAGTGTTGCTGCCCAACTTCCTGTTCCCCTGTGATCTTACTAGTGCAGGAGTGTGCTTGCTTGGCTTGCTTGGCTTGCTTGGCTTGTCCAATGTTGCCAAGTATGCACGAGCCTCTTGTCAACACGTCGTAATTTTGTGTACTATTTTGAGTCTGAAGTAACGGATTTCCGTTTAATCCGTCATATATGAGGCGTATGTTGTGGAAACGTTTTGGTGGTCTTCAGGAAATGCGTGATGAACTATCAAGCCATGATAGTCTCAGCCCCGCCGGTAATACCATCCCAACGTGGCGACGCGTGCTGTGGCCGAGGCAGCAGCATCTGCCGGCACGATGCTGCAAAAAAAAAAGCAGCATTAAGCGGGGTCCTGCATTACGCCCCTCACACCCCCCCCCCCCCTTCACTACACACACACACACACACCCTTTTCACTGTCGCTTCCCTTTCACCACCTTGCTTTTTTTATCTAGTTCAGCGCCCTCTTTTGAATAGGGTGCTCACCACTGTGCTTGCTTAATCCTCCCCCTCCAAAATCACCCCCTGCCAGCACCCCCCCCCAATCACCCCCGGCCAGCACCCCCCCCCTCTCTCATCTGGTCGATATGGTTGGACAGGGGGGGGGGGGCATGTTGTGATCTGCCAGATGGTTTGATGGGAGGTGTGGTGATGGGACATGTGGTGATGGGACACGTGGTGATGTGACATGTGGTGATGGGACACGTGGTGATGGGACACGTGGTGATGGGACACGTGGTGATGGGACACGTGGTGATGGGACCCGTGGTGATGGGACCCCGTGGTGATGGGACATGTGGTGATGGGACCCCGTGGTGATGGGACCCCGTAGTGGGGGTCCATATGGACCCCATATGGCTCTTGCCATATTTTTTTTTGTTGGGGGGGGGGGGATCAAAAATATTATCAGAGCCTGGAATCTAATCGATTCCACGATTTATGAAAATAAATTTGGTGGAAAATTATTAGTTAGAAACAGACTTCGCATATTTTAAATATATACAGCAGGTTCCACCTCTGGTTGTGTTTGTAGGGACCCTTAGCCTCGAAGAAGAGGATATGCAGCACTCGGGAGGACCTTGTGAGGTACCCACATCCTCTACCTTCCTCTCTATATATTTGTAATTTTATTTGATTTAGAACTTCATTACACAAAATGGGTTACAGCATTGGTTACATACAAGGTACAAGGCTACTTGTTACAGGTTGTCCATTTCCTACAGCTCCTTAGATATTTATAAAACTTGTTAGGCCAAGTTGCCTAACAAGCCAAATTTTCCTGAAATATTGTATTTTCATTTTATTTTCTTATGGAATGATAAAGCTTTCAATTACATTATATATGATATGAGTTTTGAATAATGATTAAAAAATATTTTAATTTTCAGTCAAAACTAACATAAACGTGATAAAACCTAAGCTAACTTAACTTAACCTAACTTAACTAAGTTAGTAATTCATGTTCCTAATATTATATATTGTTGTTAAATAAGAATCTATTTTGAAAGAAATATTTGAAAATAACGAAAATCGGTCTACCTGTTAAGCAAAGCCGACGATGTGTCGGCTTTGATGAATGACCCGGGTTCGATCCCGGGCGAGAAACAATGGGCAGAGTTTCTTTCACCCTGAAGCCCCTGTTACCTAGCAGCAAATAGGTACCTGGGAGTTAGCCAGCTGTCACGGGCTGCTTCCTGGGGGTAGAGGCCTGGTCGAGGACCGGGCCGCGGGGACACCAAGCCCCGAAATCATCTCAAGATAACCTCATGATATGTGGCCGGATAGTAACTGCCGGACGATAGCGTGTTAAACAAGATTGTTGAGTTCCAAAGCCTCTTAACTTTTCTCAAAGGTGCTCACAGTTATAATCAAGTTACTCGTTCATAACAACCATTGTAAGGCTAACAATTGGTACATTAACAAAAAATAACGTTTTGCTTTGTTAAATAGAAATTCTTATTAAAAACAATCACATGTTGGCAGTTTGCGGTCGAGTTCACACGACCATTGTGGCGCCTCGAACCAGTGTCACGTGTCAAATGGATTTTACCGGTGGTGGATGTGTGGTGGATGTCAGTCACCCGGAGGACAGGGGCCAGATTCACTAAGCAGTTACGCAAGTACTTACGAACGTGTACATCTTTCCATAATCTTTGACGGCATTTATTAAACAGTTTACAAGCGTGAAATCTTGCTAATCAACTGTTGCTATTGTTATAAACAGCCTCCTGGTGCTCCGGAGCTCATTAACTGTTTAATAATGGTAAACAAAGCCGCCGAAGATTGAGAAAAGACGTACAGGTTCGTAAGTGCTTGCGTAACTGCTTCGTGAATCTGGCCCCTGAAGCTGTTGTTGCAGTGTGGAGGTAATCAAAAGTTATCGTATTCGTTATCGCTAATTAAAACTTATCGTATTCGTTATCGTTAATTAAAAGTTATCGCATTAATTTCAGACCATGATCCCAAAGGCATCTATCTGCTCCTCAACTGGAACTCTAAGCCTTCATGTGGGGGGGGGGGGAGGGGTGGCCACTTTGGCATGAGAGGGGGGGAGGGGTATCCACTTTGGCATGAGAGGGGGGGAGGGGTTGCCACTGTGGCATGAGGGGGGGGGAAGGGGTTGCCACTTTGGCATGAGGGGGGGGGGGTGTTAGATAATCCAAGTCCTATATATATATATAATTGACTAGGACGTGGTTCACCTATAACACCTTCATGCCAAAGTGGTGCCCTGCTGGCGAGGCTTGAAGTTCTAGTTGGGCAGCAGTTTGGTGCCTCTGGAACCTTTGTTTTTTTAAGGGGAATTGGATGATATAAGGCGAGTGTTGTGTTTAGTCCAGTGTGGTGGGGAGTCTTGGAGCAGTGTGTGGTGGGGAGTCTTGGAGCAGTGTGTGGTGGGGAGTCTTGGAGCAGTGTGTGGTGGGGAGTCTTGGAGCAGTGTGTGGTGGGGAGTCTTGGAGCAGTGTGTGGTGGGGAGTCTTGGAGCAGTGTGTGGTAGAGAGTCTTGGAGCAGTGTGTGGTGGGGAGTCTTGGAGCAGTGTGTGGTGGGGAGTCTTGGAGCAGTGTGTGGTGGGGAGTCTTGGAGCAGTGTGTGGTGGGGAGTCTTGGAGCAGTGTGTGGTGGGGAGTCTTGGAGCAGTGTGTGGTGGGGAGTCTTGGAGCAGTGTGTGGTGGGGAGTCTTGGAGCAGTGTGTGGTGGGGAGTCTTGGAGCAGTGTGTGGTAGAGAGCCTTAGAGCAGTGTGTGGTAGAGAGCCTTAGAGCAGTGTGTGGTAGAGAGTCTTGGAGCAGTGTGTGGTAGAGAGCCTTAGAGCAGTGTGTGGTGGAGGACGAGCTGGAGGCTGCCTATCCCTTCATAACTCCCCAGTTAGTGGTAAGAGGATAATGATGGGGCGGGCTATGTAGGGGGGGGGGGTCACGTCGAGCCCCAGGGGGGGGGGAGGGAAGGTTAGAGGGAGGGGAGGGGGGAGGGTATAGCGTGGAGGGATGGGGACGAGGGAAAGGGGGGGGGATATAGATGGAGGGAGTGACCTACACAGAGAGGGAGGGGCTGGGGTACAGATGCTGGGAGGGGATGATACATGGGAGAGGAATGGTGTGACACATGGGAGGAAAGGTGTGACACATGGGAGGAAAGGTGTGACACAGGGGGAGGAAAGGTGTGACACATGGACATGGAAGGAAAAGTGTGACACAGGGGAGGAAAGGTGTGACACATGGGAGGAAAGGTGTGACACAGGGGGAGGAAAGGTGTGACACATGGGAGGAAAAGTGTGACACAGGGGAGGAAAGGTGTGACACATGGGAGGAAAAGTGTGACACAGGGGAGGAAAGGTGTGACACATGGGAGGAAAAGTGTGACACAGGGGAGGAAAGGTGTGACACATGGGAGGAAAGGTGTGACACATTGGAGAGGAAAGGTGTGACACAGGGGAAGGAAAGGTGTGACACAGAGGGAGGGAAGGTGTGACACATTGGAGAGGAAAGGTGTGACACAGGGGGAGGAAAGGTGTGACACATGGGAGGAAAGGTGTGACACATGGGAGGAAAGGTGTGACACATTGGAGAGGAAAGGTGTGACACAGGGGAAGGAAAGGTGTGACACAGAGGGAGGGAAGGTGTGACACAGGGGGAGGGAAGGTGTGACACAGAGGGAGGGAAGGTGTGACACAGAGGGAGGGAAGGTGTGACACAGGGGGAGGGAAGGTGTGACACAGGGGGAGGGAAGGTGTGACACAGAGGGAGGGAAGGTGTGACACAGAGGGAGGGAAGGTGTGACACAGGGGGAGGGAAGGTGTGACACAGGGAGGGAAGGTGTGACACAGGGGGAGGGAAGGTGTGACACAGAGGGAAGGAAAGGTGTGACACAGGGGGAAGGAAAGGTGTGACACAGGGGGAGGGAAGGTGTGACACAGAGGGAGGGACGGTGTGACACAGGGGGAGGGAAGGTGTGACACAGGGGGAGGGAAGGTGTGACACAGAGGGAGGGAAGGTGTGACACAGAGGGAGGGAAGGTGTGACACAGGGGAGGAAAGGTGTGACACAGGGGGAAGGAAAGGTGTGACACAGGGGGAAGGAAAGGTGTGACACAGGGGAGGAAAGGTGTGGCACAAGGGAGGAAAGGTGTGACACAGAAGGAAGAAAAGTGTGACACAGGGGAGGAACGATGTGACACAGAGTGGGGGGGCAAGGTGTGACACAGAGGGAGAGAAGGTGTGACACAGGGGAGGAAAGGTGTGACACAGAAGGAAGAAAAGTGTGACACAGGGGAGGAACGATGTGACACAGAGGGGGGGGGCAAGGTGTGACACAGAGGGAGAGAAGGTGTGACACAGGGGAAGGAAAGGGGTTACCTAGAGGGAGTGGATGCCATAGAGAGGGGATGACGAACAGTGACTCATTACCACCACTACTTCCCAGCGCTCTATTCAACCTACGTGAGACCAACACGCGAGCCTGCAGCCCCTGACACGGAACCCCGGGCGCTAAAAGAAATGCAACACCAGAAATATCTCTAACACCTGTAGCAAGGTTTGTTCCTGAGCTACCTTGACTAAAAGATGTTATTATTGTTGTTTAAGATTAGCTACTTGGAACAAGTAGCACGGGCTATGGTGAGCCCGTAGGCACGAAAAGATGATAAAAAAGGGAAAGAGAACTCATCACACTGCAGAACATAGTGAACAGAGGAGACATGACAACGATATGCAAAATAATAGAGAGAGATTTTGCCAAATATGCGGGGAAAAAATGCTCGAAAAGGAACATCCTTTGTAAGAGAGTACAAATTAAAGATAGATTGAATGCACGTTAGAGTACATCTAGGGGAGTACATCTAGGGGAGTACATCTAGGGGAGTACATCTAGGTAAGTACATCTAGGCGAGTACATCTAGATGAGTACATCTAAGGGAGTACATCTAGATGAGTACATCTAGGTGAGTACATCTAGGCGAGTACATCTAGATTAGTACACCTAGACGAGTACATCTAGGCGAGTACATCTAGTACAATTACCACATTTGAATGCGTCACAAATATGATCAGTAGTAATTTTGTTACGTCTGAAATACGTGTGTGTGAGAGAGGTGGAGAGAGAGGGAGAAGGAGGGAAGGAGAGGGGGGGGGAAAGTGGGATGGGGAGAGCGTGAGGGAGAGAGAGAGAGAGAGAGGAAGGGAGAGAGAGGGAGAGGAGGCTGCTCCCTTGCTCCGGGTGTGCAGAATATTGAAATAGAGACACTATTGTTATGCTGGCAGATGGTCAGCTGGTCAGGGCATGTGGCTGACTTGTAACTTGTTGTGCAGGTGCCTGGCTGTGGTGGCTGACTGGCTGTGTGGCTGGTTGACTGGCTGTGTGGCTGGTTGTGTGGCTGTGTGGCTGGTTGTGTGGCTGGTTGACTGGTTGTGTGGCTCGTTGAGTGGCTGTGTGGCTGTGTGGCTGGATGTGTGGCTGGTTGACTGGCTGTGTGGCTGGTTGTGTGGCTGGTTGACTGGCTGTGTGGCTCGTTGAGTGGCTGTGTGGCTGGTTGACTGGTTGTGTGGCTGGTTGACTGGCTGTGTGGCTCGTTGAGTGGCTGTGTGGCTGGTTGACTGGTTGTGTGGCTGGTTGACTGGTTGTGTGGCTGGTTGACTGGCTGTGTGGCTCGTTGAGTGGCTGTGTGGCTGGTTGACTGGTTGTGTGGCTGGTTGACTGGCTGTATGGCTCGTTGACTGGCTGTGTGGCTGGTTGACTGGTTGTGTGGCTGGTTGACTGGCTGTGTGGCTGGTTGACTGGCTGTGTGGCTGGTTGACTGGTTGTGTGGCTGGTTGACTGGCTGTGTGGCTGGTTGACTGGCTGTGTGGCTGGTTGACTGGTTGTGTGGCTGGTTGACTGGTTGTGTGGCTGGTTGACTGGCTGTGTGGCTGTTTGACTGTGTGGCTGTTTGACTGGCTGGTTGACTGGCTGTGTGGCTGGTTGACTGGTTGTGTGGCTGGTTGACTGGCTGTGTGGCTGTTTGACTGGCTGTGTGGCTGTTTGACTGGCTGGTTGACTGGCTGTGTGGCTGGCTGACTGGCTGTGTGGCTGGTTGACTGGCTGTGTGGCTGGTTGACTGGTTGTGTGGCTGGTTGACTGGTTGTGTGGCTGGTTGACTGGCTGTGTGGCTGGTTGACTGGCTGGTTGACTGGTTGTGTGGCTGGTTGACTGGCTGGTTGACTGGTTGTGTGGCTGGTTGACTGGTTGTGTGGCTGGTTGACTGGCTGGTTGACTGGTTGTGTGGCTGGTTGACTGGTTGTGTGGCTGGTTGACTGGTTGTGTGGCTGGTTGACTGGCTGGTTGACTGGTTGTGTGGCTGGTTGACTGGTTGTGTGGCTGGTTGACTGGTTGTGTGGCTGGTTGACTGGCTGGTTGACTGGTTGTGTGGCTGGTTGACTGGTTGTGTGGCTGGTTGACTGGCTGTGTGGCTCGTTGACTGGCTGTGTGGCTGATTGACTAGCTGTGTGGCTGGTTGACTGGTTGTGTGGCTGGTTGACTGGCTGTGTGGCTGGCTGACTGGCTGTGTGGCTGGCTGACTGGCTGTGTGGCTGGCTGACTGGCTGTGTGGCTGGCTGACTGGCTGTGTGGCTGGTTGACTGGCTGTGTGGCTGGTTGACCCCAATTAACCACCTGACTAATGATCAGACTTGGTCGCAGGTAATTTACACAGTTGGCTTTGTCCCAAACGAGGTAGTTGATTAGCCAATCAGTTGGTTATCTATCCACTCGTATATATTCTCTTTTGGACATTCGTCCAATTAGGTTTCCGGCGGGTTAATCTTCCAAATGAGTGGTGATTGGAAGTCTAAGTACCCGCGTGATTGGCTAACCAAGTTGTTGGCTGATTGGCTGCCCATACGTCTATCTTCTTGTTCTTGTAAATGGCTAGCTGACTGGTTGTCCAGGTGTGTGGCTGGTTGTCCAGGTGTGTGGTTGGTTGTCCAGGTGTGTGGTTGGTTGTCCAGGTGGCTGGTTGGTTGTTCAGGTGTGTGGTTGGTTGTCCAGGTGTGTGGCTGGTTGTCCAGGTGTGTGGTTGGTTGTCCAGGTGTGTGGTTGGTTGTCCAGGTGGCTGGTTGGTTGTTCAGGTGTGTGGTTGGTTGTTCAGGTGTGTGGTTGGTTGTCCAGGTGTGTGGCTGGTTGTCCAGGTGTGTGGTTGGTTGTCCAGGTGTGTGGTTGGTTGTCCAGGTGTGTGGTTGGTTGTCCAGGTGTGTGGTTGGTTGTCCAGGTGTCTGGTTGGTTGTCCAGGTGTGTGGCTGGTTGTCCAGGTGTGTGGCTGGTTGTCCAGGTGTGTGGCTGGTTGTCCAGGTGTGTGGTTGGTTGTCCAGGTGTGTGGTTGGTTGTCCAGGTGGCTGGTTGGTTGTTCAGGTGTGTGGTTGGTTGTTCAGGTGTGTGGTTGGTTGTTCAGGTGTGTGGTTGGTTGTTCAGGTGGCTGGTTGGTTGTTCAGGTGTGTGGTTGGTTGTCCAGGTGTGTGGTTGGTTGTCCAGGTGTGTGGTTGTTTGTCCAGGTGTGTGGTTGGTTGTCCAGGTGTGTGGCTGGTTGTCCAGGTGTGTGGCTGGTTGTCCAGGTGTGTGGTTGGTTGTCCAGGTGTGTGGTTGGTTGTCCAGGTGTGTGGTTGGTTGTCCAGGTGTGTGGTTGGTTGTCCAGGTGTGTGGCTGGTTGTCCAGGTGTGTGGCTGGTTGTCCAGGTGTGTGGCTGGTTGTCCAGGTGTGTGGTTGGTTGTCCAGGTGTGTGGTTGGTTGTCCAGGTGTGTGGTTGGTTGTCCAGGTGTGTGGTTGGTTGTCCAGGTGTGTGGCTGGTTGTCCAGGTGTGTGGCTGGTTGTCCAGGTGTGTGGCTGGTTGTCCAGGTGTGTGGTTGGTTCTCCAGGTGTGTGGCTGGTTGTCCAGGTGTGTGGTTGGTTGTCCAGGTGTGTGGTTGGTTGTCCAGGTGTGTGGTTGGTTGTCCAGGTGTGTGGTTGGTTGTCCAGGTGTCCATTATTATTATTATTATTAATTGCCTAATAGTGGGACTAACAGCCCAGCAGTGACTAGACTCTAGAGGTTGACAGATCTTAGGCCTAACTTAAAAAATTCTGAGTTTCAAGCATCATTAGATGCCCTTGAGGACGAGGTGGTGACCAGGGGAAGCAACTCTAGTGTGTGTGTGTGTGTGTGTTGTGTGTGTGTGTGTGTGTGTGTGTGTGTGTGTGTGGTGTGTGTGTGAGAGAGAGAGTGTGTGTGTGTGTGTGTGTGTGTGTGTGTTTACTAGTTGTGTTTTTGCGGGGGTTGAGCTTTGCTCTTTCGGTCCGCCTCTCAACTGCCAATCAACTGTTTACTAACTACTTTTTTTTTTCCCCACACCACACACACACACACACACACACACACCAGGAAGCAGCCCGTGACAGCTGACTAACTCCCAGGTACCTATTTACTGCTAGGTAACAGGGGCACTTAGGGTGAAAGAAACTTTGCCCATTTGTTTCTGCCTCGTGCGGGAATCGAACCCGCGCCACAGAATTACGAGTCCTGTGCGCTATCCACCAGGCTACGAGGCCCCCATGTGTGTGTGTGTGTGTGTGTGTGTGTGTGTGTGTGGTGTGTGTGTGTGTGTGTGTGTGTGTGTGTGATGTCTCACAGCCTCAACACACAGGCCAGATTTGTTTGGTATTACCTTTTTAGCATATGGTAATTAACGTTACAATTGCAACCTGTTATGAAAAGTAGCGTCTGTCACACGTTTTCTATGCACCGGCCTCGATAGGTTAGGTGGGTTTGCTTGGGCTCGTACGTTTAGCATAGGGAAGGTTGAATTGTACTTTTTTTGCTTACATAGAAGCATATCAAGAGACCAGGCTACTTACCTATACTTTCAGGCGTGTGCAAGAGACTAACTTAGACCCTTGTGCATGAGTAAGGGACTACTAGTCTAGACCTTCATGCAAGAGCAAGGGACTACTAGCCTAGACCTTCATACAAGAGCAAGGGACTACTAGCCTAGACCTTCATACAGAGCAAAGGGACTACTAGCCTAGACCTTCATACAAGAGCAAGGGACTACTAGCCTAGACCTTCATACAAGAGCAAGGGGACTACTAGTCTAGACCTTCATACAAGAGCAAGGGACTACTAGCCCAGACCTTCATACAAGAGCAAGGGGACTACTAGTCTAGACCTTCATACAAGAGCAAAGGGACTACTAGCCTAGACCTTCATACAAGAGCAAGGGACTACTAGCCCAGATTTTCATACAAGAGCAAGGGACTACTAGCCTAGACCTTCATACAAGAGCAAGGGACTCTACTAGTCTAGACCTTCATACAAGAGCAAGGGACTACTAGCCCAGACCTTCATACAAGAGCAAGGACTACTAGCCTAGACCTTCATACAAGAGCAAGGGACTACTAGCCTAGACTTCATACAAGAGCAAGGGACTACTAGCCTAGACCTTCATACAAGAGCAAGGGACTACTAGCCTAGACCTTCATACAAGAGCAAGGGACTACTAGCCAGACCTTCATACAAGAGCAAGGACTACTAGCCTAGACCTTCATACAAGAGCAAGGGACTACTAGCCTAGACCTTCATACAAGAGTAAGGGACGACTAGCCCAGACTTCATACAAGAGCAAGGGACTACTAGCCCAGACTTCAGTACAAGAGCAAGGGACTACTAGCCCAGACCTTCATACAAGAGCAAGGGACTACTAGCCCAGACCCTTCATACAAGAGCAAGGGACTACTAGCCCAGAACCTTCATACAAGAGCAAGGGACTACTAGCCCAGACCTTCATACAAGAACAAGGGACTACTAGCCCAGACCTTCATACAAGAACAGGGGACTACTAGCCAGACCTTCATACAAGAGCAAGGGACTACTAGCCCAGACCTTCATACAAGAACAAGGGACTACTAGCCCAGACCTTCATACAAGAGCAAGGGACTACTAGCCTAGACCTTCATACAAGAGCAAGGGACTACTAGCCCAGACCTTCATACAAGAACAATGGGACTACTAGTCCCAGACCTTCATACAAGAACAAGGACTACTAGACAGACCTTCATACAAAGAGCAAGGGACTACTAGCCCAGACCTTCATACAAGAACAAGGGACTACTAGCCCAGACCTTCATACAAGAACAAGGGACTACTAGCCCAGACCTTCATACAAGAACAAGGGACTAATGTAGATCCTTGTGCATGAGTTAGGAACTAATCTAGACCCCTATGCATGAGTAAGGGACTAATCTACGACCCCTATGCATGAGTAAGGGACTAATCTAGACTTTGTGCATGAACAAAGGGAGCCCCCCTGCTTAGACCTTCAGAGAGAAAGCAGTAGCAACACAGACATTACCGAGTGGGACAAACTCATTGTTCCTCAGGACGAGCAGCGCACAGTTTAAGCCAACATGAAATTTTGTTGACCAGACCACACACTAGAAATTGAAGGGACGACGACGTTTCGGTCCGTCCTGGACCATTCTCAAGTCGATTGTGGATGGTCCACAATCGACTTGAGAATGGTCCAGGACGGACCGAAAACGTCGTCGTCCCTTCAATTTCTAGTGTGTGGGTCTGGTCAACATACTTCAGCCACGTTATTGTGACTCATCGCCTGCATGAAAATTTTGCCAAATCTGATATAATTTACCCCTAAGAAAAGGAGTCGTTACATCTCCAGAAGCACCATGATGGGTGGGACAAGGCGCAGGAGAAGGAAGAGAAGGAGAAGGAGGTTAGGAAGGCCCCGCATGGATGAGTCAGCCATGGAGTCACTCATGCGTCTTGCAAGCTCCTTTCTTTGCTGACGCACCTTCTCGCCTGTTCATTGGTCAGAAACGGCCTTAGCATCCGTGGACGTGGGCGCTCGCTCATTGGTTGCATACCACCTCATCGCTCTATGACGTCAATGGCCAACTGGCGAGTCATTGGTGTGTTCCGAGGGCCTCTTGACGTCACGCGCACGTGGGCCGGGTTCGAGATTGTTATCCAGGGTGCACTAAGAGGCCCTTTAACTACTTAGTATTCGAGACACGTGTAGTTTCATGATCATAACTGCAAACAGTTGTGCAACTGTGGCTCGTTGAATGTCATGTCCTAATTAGGAATAGTTTAAATTTGCATATAATATGGTGCGTATGATAATCAATATAAAACGTACGACGTCCTGTGACTACTGAAGACACGTGGTTACAGCTGTGATAAACTAAGTTATTCGCTATGATGATTATATCAAAATCACCAGTTGTTTATCCCTCCCCAGGTTAACCTAAATTCCGAAATGTTTATCATCCTACAATAGCCAAAAGCTAGATGTATATAACCACTTGAAGAAATCGCTGTTAAAAAAAAGCCCTCAACCTTTCCCCTCAATGAACTACATTTGAACTAATCTTTCTCTTCCTGTTAGGCTTGGTGGCATTACCGTAGCACAGCAACACAAATCGCTGTACCAGCCTTCCTGTCCTCCTACAGTGAAGGAAATTTCTGCCCGAGTACTTAGGTCAGCTGGCAGGCGTTCACGATCCTAATTTAATAAACTGTGCCACCGAGTGGGCCTCTCGTGCAGGCCCATCACCTCAAGCAAAGCCCACAAGCAATCCAGCTGGGATGGCCCCATTGCAGACCAAGTTGCTGCAGAGTGCCTGGGTGCTGCAACAACACACTATGACATTGCTCGCCTCATAGCAGTAGCAGCCCCACATGCAGGGGACTTTCTATTAGCAACCCCAATGTATGGCATCTGGCACATTTCTCACGCAGCCATCCCGATGAATTGCTGACCTTTGCATAGCTGCTCTAATCCACACCAAATAATCAAGAGGAACCACCACAAGAGGGTGTCAAGAGGAACCAACACAAGAGGATGTCAAGAGGAACCGCCACAAGAGGGTGTCAAGAGGAACCAACACAAGAGGATGTCAAGAGGAACCGCCACAAGAGGGTGTCAAGAGGAACCAACACAAGAGGATGTCAAGAGGAACCAACACAAGAGGATGTCAAGAGGAACCAACACAAGAGGATGTCAAGAGGAACCAACACAAGAGGATGTCAAGAGGAACCACCACAAGAGGGTGTCAAGAGGAACCAACACAAGAGGGTGTCAAAGGAACTGCCACAAGAGGGTGTCAAGAGGAACCAACACGAAGAGGATGTCAAGAGGAACCAACACAAGAGGATGTCAAGAGGTAGCAACACAAGAGGATGTCAAGAGGAACCAACACAAGAGGATGTCAAGAGGAACCGCCACAAGAGGGTGTCAAGAGGTAGCAACACAAGAGGATGTCAAGAAGAACCAACACAAGAGGATGTCAAGAAGAACCAACACAAGAGGATGTCAAGAAGAACCAACACAAGAGGATGTCAAGAGGTAGCAACACAAGAGGATGTCAAGAAGAACCAACACAAGAGGATGTCAAGAGGTAGCAACACAAGAGGATGTCAAGAGGTAGCAACACAAGAGGATGTCAAGAAGAAACCAACACAAGAGGATGTCAAGAGGTAGCAACACAAGAGGATGTCAAGAGGAACCGCCACAAGAGGGTGTCAAGAGGTAGCAACACAAGAGGATGTCAAGAAGAACCAACACAAGAGGATGTTCAAGAGGTAACAACACAAGAGGATGTCAAGCATGTAAACACACAAGAGGAATGTCAAGAGGCAACAATCTAAGAGGAAGGTCAAACAGCCAAGCAAGCAAAGAGACTGCTAAGAAAGACATGTATTCTGCTCTATCAGATCCTGACGTAAATGTAACTTAAAGCTCCCGCTTATTATTAGAAGCGGTTGTGCCGTTCTATATATACTCTGCTCTAGTGTCTGCTGGTCCACGGACCACGTCCCAGTAACTCTGCTCTAGTGTCTGCTGGTCACGTGACCACGTCCCACTAACTCTGCTCTAGTGTCCTGCTAGTCCACGGACCACGTCCCAGTAACTCTGTTCTAGTGTCTGCTGGTCCACGGACCACGTCCCACTAAATCTGCTCTAGTGTCTGCTGGTCCACGGACAACGTCCCACTAACTCTGCTCTAGTGTCCTGCTAGTCCACGGACCACGTCCCAGTAACTCTGTTCTAGTGTCTGCTGGTCCACGGACCACGTCCCAGTAACTCTGCTCTAGTGTCTGCTAGTCCACGGACCACGTCCAGTAACTCTGCTCTTGTGTCTGCTGGTCCACGGACCACGTCCCAGTAACTCTGCTCTAGTGTCTGCTGGTCCACGGACCACGTCCCACTAAATCTGCTCTAGTGTCTGCTAGTCCACGGACCACGTCCCAGTAACTCTGCTCTAGTGTCTGCTGGTCCACGGACCACGTCCCACTAACTCTGCTCTTGTGTCTGCTGGTCCACGGACCACGTCCCAGTAACTCTGCTCTTGTGTCTGCTGGTCCACGGACCACGTCCCAGTAACTCTGCTCTTGTGTCTGCTGGTCCACGGACCACGTCCCACTAACCTTCTGCTCTAGTGTCTGGCTGGTCCACGGACCACGTCCCAGTAACTCTGCTCTAGTGTCTGCTAGTCCACGGACCACGTCCCACTAACTCTGCTCTAGTGTCGCTAGTTATGACTGCTAAGGACAGGTTGATAGATTCAAAATAGTTTTGGTTAGGTTAAAGAAAATGACAATTTCTTGACAAAATAAAACTAAAAACTAGATATCGTGTACCTAAACAACACATCAATATTGTCGCAAACATTCACACCAACGAACAGCCGCCAACGATATCGGAAAAAAATAAATAAATATAATAAAAACAGAAAATTTTACTCACTCGGGAGTAAACACTCACTCACAAGGGAGCCGGTCGGCCGAGCGGACAGCACGCTGGACTTTGACCCTGTGGTCCTGGGTTCGATCCCAGGCGCCGGCGAGAAACAATTGGGCAGAGTTTCTCTCACCCTATGCCCCTGTTACCTAGCAGTAAAATAGGTACCTGGGTGTTAGTCAGCTGTCACGGGCTGCTCCTGGGGGTGGAGGCCTGGTCGAGGACCGGGCCGCAGGGACACTAAAGCCCCGAAATCATCTCAAGATAACTCAAGATAACCACTCGCAGGCAATATAAATAAAACAAAAAAGTCCTTCATCTGCTCTTGGTGATCAAAGAACGCGTACAACTGCTACTACTCCAACTCTGTGTTTACACACAAACACTCTTAAAGCCATGAATGAAGGCCTTTGAGATGGGAGGAATACTCACAAAAACACCAGTCGTGACACGTGCATTAGTTTACATCCCAGTATCCATTGATTGCTTCCCCACGTGCTTCCTACAGGCTCCAGGAGGACACCCCGGTATATTGGACACTTAGGAGAGTACACATGGTCAGTAGTATGTTGGTGATACATGTCAAGTGGTTAATTCAGTGACACAGGCAGTGGTGAGCGGATGGTCAGGCGAACAGCCAGACAAAGAGAGCTATGATGTGAGTGAGAGAGTGGGTGAGAGAGCCCCACCCACACTCAACGCTAGGGAGCGTTGAGTGTGGGTGGGGCTTAAGGCTCTGTGAGTGGGGCAGTGTGTGCTGGGTACGGTTGATGCTTGGGGCAGTGTGTGTTGGGTACAGCTGATGCTTGGGGCAGTGTGTGTTGGGTACAGTTGATGCTTGGGGCAGTGTGTGTTGGGTACAGTTGATGCTTGGGGCAGTGTGTGTTGGGTACAGTTGATACTTGGGGCAGTGTGCTGGGTACAGCTGATGCTTGGAGCAGTGTGCTGGGTACAGCTGATACTTGGGGCAGTGTGCTGGGTACAGCTGATGCTTGGAGCAGTGTGCTGGGTACAGCTGATACTTGGGGCAGTGTGCTGGGTACAGCTGATGCTTGGAGCAGTGTGCTGGGTACAGCTGATACTTGGGGCAGTGTGTGCTGGGTACAGTTGATACTTGGGGCAGTGTGCTGGGTACAGTTGATACTTGGGGCAGTGTGCTGGGTACAGTTGATACTTGGGGCAGTGTGTGCTGGGTACAGTTGATACTTGGGGCAGTGTGTGCTGGGTACAGTTGATACTTGGGGCAGTGTGTGCTGGGTACAGTTGATACTTGGGGCAGTGTGTGCTAGGTACAGCTGATGCTTGGAGCAGTGTGCTGGGTACAGCTGATACTTGGGGCAGTGTGTGCTGGGTACAGCTGATGCTTGGAGCAGTGTGCTGGGTACAGCTGATACTTGGGGCAGTGTGTGCTGGGTACAGCTGATGCTTGGAGCAGTGTGCTGGGTACAGCTGATACTTGGGGCAGTGTGTGCTGGGTACAGTTGATACTTGGGGCAGTGTGTGCTAGGTACAGCTGATGCTTGGAGCAGTGTGCTGGGTACAGCTGATACTTGGGGCAGTGTGTGCTGGGTACAGTTGATACTTGGGGCAGTGTGTGCTGGGTACAGCTGATGCTTGGGGCAGTGTGCTGGGTACAGCTGATACTTGGGGCAGTGTGTGCTGGGTACAGTTGATACTTGGGGCAGTGTGCTGGGTACAGTTGATACTTGGGGCAGTGTGCTGGGTACAGTTGATACTTGGGGCAGTGTGCTGGGTACAGTTGATACTTGGGGCAGTGTGTGCTGGGTACAGTTGATACTTGGGGCAGTGTGCTGGGTACAGTTGATACTTGGGGCAGTGTGCTGGGTACAGCTGATGCTTGGGGCAGTGTGCTGGGTACAGTTGATGCTTGGGGCAGTGTGTGCTGGGTACAGTTGATACTTGGGGCAGTGTGCTGGGTACAGTTGATACTTGGGGCAGTGTGCTGGGTACAGCTGATGCTTGGAGCAGTGTGCTGGATACAGCTGATATTTGTGTGTGTAAGGGGGGTGGGAAGGGAAGAAGGGATCTGAATCAAGGGTCTCAGGATGTGGTATGAGCCAAACCACTTCTGGCGATGAAGTGGAGTTGTTGGTCTACGTTACGACTGGTCGGTAATATTAAGTTCCTTGCACGTCTGTGAACATGTGAACACACACACACACCAATATACTCTGCTGCCATTTGCCAATATATATAAAGCTGCCACTTACAAGTTTACGACCACCAACTGGCTCATTAACAGCTGAATGAAAAAGAAAAAATTACAACACCACCTACAGAGGAACACAAAACGCACCAGGCGCCAGATTCACGAAAGCACTTACGCAAGTACTTACGAACGTGTACATCTTTCCTCAATCTTTGACGACTTTGGTTACATTTATTAAACACTTTACAAACATGAAAACTTCCCAATCAACTGTTGTTATTGTTATAAACAGCCTCCTGGTGCTTCGGAGCTCATTAACTGTTTAATAATTGGAAACAAAGCCGTCAAAGATTGAGAAAAGATGTACAGGTTCGTAAGTGTTTGCGTAAGTGCTTTCGTGAATCTGGCGCCAGGACTGCAGAAGTGATACGAAAAATCACTGTAGCCTAAGAAAGGCTTCACTAACCAATTACAAACAACAAACTGCCTAACAACCAATTAGAAAACAAGGTAAAGAACGCCAAACGATAACGGGACAAGCAAGAACCTCAAGAACCAAGGTAAAGTGATTGGCAGCAGCAGTCTTGACCAAATTACTTGTTCCAATTAATGTTTTTGTAAGACAGGAAGCTGGAGTAGCCCGAGGCGTCACACAACTACTTCTTCCTCGGAGCCAAAGAAGGGAATGCAAGTCGATAAAACCAGTCGAGTGAGACATGTAAATCAGAATAACGGGTTAATTAAGTGTCAATGTTTAACGCACAAGTTACTCTTTATTTCCGGAACCTCAAACGTAACCTTTGATTAATGCTGCTGCTTAGAATTACCCGCTGATGTTATGGTACTTAACGTGGGTCTAGATTGGACCAGGACTAGAGAAAGGCAACAAAGGTTATCTTGGTGGGTCGTGTCTCTATACTCACGTGGGTTTTCTCCTCCACAGCCACGCCATACAAACTGTGACCGACTCTATAGTGGAATTGATTGATGCCGCCGAAGGTGGCTTGTTTATTGTGCACCCCATACTCATCCTGTGAGCGGTAGCGCAAAAAGGATTACAGAGGGCACAAAAGGTCTTTAGTGGAAGAAACCTTCCGTCCTATGTTGTTCACGTCCTCCGTGACCATCTAGGAGACATTAGAAATGTGTGGAACATAGTAAACCTTCACATTGTTTGAGTTAGGAAAATACTATTTGTTAAATATAAATGCTATTCTTAAAAGATTCCCCCATTTTGCACCTGGAAGATAACGTAAGATTTTAAGGGTTGACAGATGTTAATCTTCTTGACTTGAGACAGCTAAGCAAGTCCCAGCTGTGTCTGAGTACAGGATGAACAGCCCAGCGGGTTTTCTTCCTATTAGGGAGTGTTGTACATGCTGCTATGGCGGTGTGTCCACTCACAGGATGAGTGGCGCTGCCCAATACTGTCACTATGGCGGTGTGTCCACTCACAGGATGAGTGGCGCTGCCCAATACTGTCACTATGGCGGTGTGTCCACTCACAGGATGAGTGGCGCTGCCCAATACTGTCACTATGGCGGTGTGTCCACTCACAGCATGAGTGACGCTGCCCAATACTGTCACTATGGCGGTGTGTCCACTCACAGCATGAGTGACGCTGCCCAATACTGTCACTACCACCAGCACACCAGGAGTCGAATCCTTGGTGTTTGAACACCAGACAAGCAGTATGTTGGCCGCTCTCCGAGGTAGATACAGGCTGGTATCTACCTCAGAGGTAGATACTGTAGTTGGCTGTCCCTCAGAGGGCGGCCAACATACTGCATGTTAAGCCTAAAACATCTCTCTACAGCTGGGTTTGGTGTTGGGTTTAAAGCTTATCAACAGCCAGAGAGGGTTATTCAGGCCACAAAAATAACTTACTGACCAATCAGCTAGAAACACTTTAGTCCTGTCCATAGTCCAGAACTAAGGTAAACTCTCTGTGTACTCACCTAATTGTGCTTGCGGGGGTGGAGCTCTGGCTCTTTGGTCCCGCCTCTCAACTGTCAATCAACTGGTGTACAGATTCCTGAGTCTTCTGGGCTCTATCATATCTACTTTTGAAACTGTGTATGGAGTCTGCCTCCACCACATCACTTCCTAGTGCATTCCATTTATTAACTACTCTGACATTGAAAAAATTCTTTCTAACGTCTCTGTGGCTCATCTGGGTACTAAGTTTCCACCTGTGTCCCCTTGTTAGTGTCCCTCCCGTGCTGAAGAGTTTGTCTTTGTCCACCCTGTCAATTCCCTGAGAATTTTATAGGTGGTTATCATGTCTCCCCTTGTGTCCTTGTGTGTCTCCTCCTCCCCTCATGAAGTGAATATACACTTCTCTGTGTATATATATATACCCCTTTGAGCACAGCTAGCCAACCTGTGTCAGTGGACAGTTGAATCAAAGTCTGTTGCATTCTTGAACTTTATATTCCTATGTTAGACAGTATTTTTTTACAAATTCTTTTATTTTTTTGCAAACTCTTTTATTTTCAGTTTTCATCCAAGCATTTACAGTTATTTGTGGAATATCCCAAATCCTTATCCTGACCCATTCCAAGTGCTATATAGGTGTAATAGCTTGGCGTTGTCCCCTGATAACCACCCTGATCCCCGCGTGTCAGCTAAAGACTTAAGATTAGTGTAAGGCCTAGACTAACCTAACTTAACCTAACCTGACCTAACCTAACCTAACTTAACCTCAGGCTTAATGCACAGCAAATTTGACGCACTTAACCACAACGTCAAAAATTTACCCGGTATTTGAATGCACTCAGAAGCATAATAATAAATGACTCTAATGCTTAACAAATGAGCATCAACTTCTTAGCACAGGAGGAATGACCTGGAGTCAGATTCACGAAGCAGTTACGCAAGCACTTATAAACCTGTACAACTTTCCTCACTCTTTGGCGGCTTTGTTTACAATTATTAAACAGTTAATGAGCTCCGAAGCACCAGGAGGCTGTTTATAACAATAACAACAGTTGATTGGCAAGTTTTCATGCTTGTAAACTGTTTAATAAATATAACCAAAGCCGTCAAACATTGAGGAAAGATGAACACATTCGTAAGTACTTGCATAACTGCTTCGTGAATCTGGCTCCAAGTTCGTACGCTTAAGGGCACAACCTCATCTTGGCTGACACTTCACACGTCATGAACCAATCACTTGAAGGTTAGATTGATAATATATAATCCATATTAAGGATCATTTAACAAGGATTAAATAATATTTATGAAAGTAATCAATTAAGAAATACCATAAACTAATACAACTCTCTAACCAAACACGAGTGAAAGAGAATAATAACACGAAATTAAACAATAACTAAGAGAAAATAAGTGTACAATAGACCGGTAAAAAGTTGCTGTATATTAAGAGAGTGTAAGACAGGTCCTCCGAGCAGGGGGGCCGGAGCAGGGAGGTCGGAGCAGGGGGGCCGGAGCAGGGGGGCCGGTGCTGGGGGGGCCGGAGCAGGGAGGTCGGAGCAGGGGGGCCGGAGCAGGGGGGGGGGGGGGAGCAGGGGGCCGGAGCAGGGG
>NC_091243.1:4547670-4592014 GCF_040958095.1 Procambarus clarkii | reverse complement strand
TTGCCTTCTTAATTAGTATGTTGAGAGCCTCGGCTGAGACCACTGGAGACACAAACGCACCACTGAACGGTACAACAGGAGTCCCACACAACAGAGAGATACAACAGGAGTCCCACACAACAGAAAGATACAACAGGAGTCCCACAGTTACCAAGGAAGGGAACAAAAGAGCAGGAAAAGGAGGTTCAATCCCTAGACCTTTGTACATCTGATTACATTTATTCATATATATATGTATATATATAAATATAAAATATAATATATATATATATATATATATATATATATATATATATATATATATATATATATATATATATGTCGTACCTAGTAGCCAGAACGCACTTCTCGGCCTACTATGCAAGGCCCGATTTGCCTAATAAGCCAAGTTTTCCTGAATTAATATATTTTCTCTAATTTTTTTTTCTTATGAAATGATAAAGCTACCCATTTCATTATGTATGAGGTCAATTTTTTGTTATTGGAGTTAAAAAACGTAGATATATGACCGAACCTAACCAACCCTACCTAACCTAACCTAACCTATCTTTATAGGTTAGGTTAGGTAGCCGAAAAAGTTAGGTTAGGTTAAGTAGGTTAGGTAGTCGAAAAACAATTAATTCATGAAAACTCGGCTTATTAGGCAAATTGGGCCTTGCATAGTAGGCTGAGAAGTGCGTTCTGGCTACTAGGTACGACACATACATATATACATACATACATATAAAGTTTTAACACTCCAACCTCAACCATTATGCTGGTGGACCTGACAACAATGACAATAATAATTTTAACTATCATTATCATATTTATGATAAGAAAAATCTTGACATCAAAACTATCACCCCCCCCCCAATATAAAGACCGGACCAACAACAACAACAACAACATCAAGAGCCAGCGCAGACTAACAAGGGTGTCAATAGTTCAAGGCGGAGGTGTACGTGGCCTTGACGGCAGACATTCATCTCTGCTGTAGTTACCAAAATAATTTATTGTTATTCTAAGTCTCAAATACCCACTCGAACAATCGGCCGCCAATTTCTTGTGATAGAGCTGCGAGACTAAATAGGCAAGACTTGGCTTCCAGGATTATATTGAAGACTCCGTCCGTTGACAAGTAAATTGGGTAACAAAGAGTGAGGTGAATGTCTCATATCAAGGTGACTGACTCGGAACTGTTGGTGTTACTGCTGACTGACCTTCACTACACTCCCGCCAGTGATTGATCAGTGACGTTAAACTCAGATTTATATGTGTCGTACCTAGTAGCCAGGGGCCAGATTCACGAAAACACTTACGCAAGCACTTACGAACCTGTACATCTTTCCTCAATCTTTGGCGGCTTTGTTTACAATTATTAAACAGTTAATGAGCTCCGAAGCACCAGGAGGCTGTTTATAACAACAACAACAGTTGATTGGCAAGTTTTCATGCTTGTAAACTGTTTAATAAATGTAACCAAAGCTGTCAAAGATTGGGGAAAGATGTACACGTTCGTAAGTGCTTTCGTGAATCTGGCCCCAGAACGCACTTTTCGGCCTACTATACAAGGCCCGATTTGCCTTATAAGCCGGATGATTTTCTTTATTTTCTATATATTGTTTCCAATTGATTTATTTTAAATATTATTATTGTATTATACTAAGAACATAAATTATTGACTTAGTTATGTTAGGTTAGGTTAGGTTAAGATAGGTTAGGTTAGGTTAGGTTAAGATAGGTTAGGTTAGGTTAGGTTAGGTTAAGATAGGTTAGGTTAGGTAGGGTTGGTTATGTTCGGTCATATATCTACGTTAGTTTTAACTCAAATTTAAAAAAAAATAGCTCATGCATAATGAAATGTATAAATGAATTTTTTTTTTATTATTATTTTCTACCACAGACGTGGCCACACATTTACAATGCTAACCAGCATATATACATTTTCTTCTGTCCTCCATGGACAGGGTTAGAGAAGTGTTAAACATATAGTTCAAGGGTTTATTGAACACTCAACCACAGAAGGTGATTCGGTGCTTTTAAAATGCTAAGCTAACCCCAAAATGAAGTAAATATGTCCCTGGGCATCTTGATGAATGCAAAATAGACGAATAACCTCATTTGTGAAAGATGAGGTAATTATCAGAAGAGAGCACCGAGACAGTATGACTACTCAGCACTTATAACAGGGCTGATAGAACTGATAGAAGGAAGGAATAATAGAACCATAAGCTGGGATATATTAGGACTGAGTGAAAGAACGGTGTCCAACCACCTGGATCATTGACCTTACAAGAAACGAGTTCGTCTCTGAACCTCTGTTCCGATGACAGGAAGATTTACGACCGCTTGGTACAATTTCAGAAATACACACACACACAAAAAAAATACCGGTGCATTCAGTGCTCTAGGGATAGACACTTGTAATGCTACTGGGATAGTTACTAGTTACTAGGTTAGTTACTAGGAGATGTCAGGGTTGGGACGTGGAAGGGACCGGTTTAGACTGGTCGGCAGAGAGAGAGAGAGAAAGATAGGGACTTCATGCTTGAGGACCAGTTCGTTAAGTCTTAGGAAGATGGGCACATTGAGCAGCACAGATAAGCGCACATCACACACTATCACAGTCAGGTTCCTCAAGCTGTATATATACAGACAAGTCCACTACGGGGTCACCATAGCCCGTGCTACTTGGAACTTTCTGTTCCAAGTAGCAACAAATCTTAAACAACAACAATAATATACAGACAAGCGTGAACACTAACACATTTGTGACTCGCCTGACCTAGATTGAAGCCATGAATAATATCCAATATACATGTTGCACAGTAACAAAGTTATGAATAATGAGCCATGTATACTGTTCAATAACATTTCCGGGGTTTAAGTATAAATTATTCTTTACATCTGAGAAGAAACGTTTAATCTGATTCTACATTTCTTGAAATAGCCTGAAACTTGTATTTTACTCATGTTGGCAATATTGTTCTGGTGGTCAATAACAACTATTCTTCCTAATATAAACTTCGGCCGAGTTGATCATGAACGAATGTTTATCTTAGAACACATGTTTGAGTATTTGGCCCCAAATATACTTCCTTTACGTCAGAACATTTCGGAAATTAGACTTTGTAAATTTTGCCAATTGTGGCACAACTTGTGCCTGGTTAACAGCCTTGGTGCATGGTTAACAGCCTTGGTGCATGGTTAACAGCTTTGGTGCCTGGTTAACAGCCTTGATGCCTGGTTAACAGCCTTGGTGCCTGGTTAGCAGCTTTGGTGCATGGTTAACAGCCTTGGTGCCTGGTTAACACCCTTGGTGCCTGGTTAACACCCTTGGTGCCTGGTTAACACCCTTGGTGCCTGGTTAACACCCTTGGTGCCTGGTTAACAGCCTTGGTGCATGGTTAACACCCTTGGTGCCTGGTTAACAGCCTTGGTGCCTGGTTAACAGCCTTGGTGCATGGTTAACAGCCTTGGTGCATGGTTAACAGCCTTGGTGCATGGTTAACAGCCTTGGTGCCTGGTTAGCAGCTTTGGTGCCTAGTTAATAGCCCTAGTGCCTGGTTAACACCCTTGGTGCCTGGTTAACAGCCTTGGTGCATGGTTAACAGCCTTAGTGCATGGTTAACAGCCTTGGTGGCTGGTTAACAGCCCTGGTGCCTGGTTAGCAGCCTTGGTGCATGGTTAACAGCCTTGGTGCCTGGTTAACAGCCCTGGTGCATGGTTAACAGCCCTGGTGCCTGGTTAACAGCCTTGTGTCAGTCACCTGCCGGTCTCAAAGCCGTCCACACTTCGCCCAAGACTGTTCTGCCTCCAGACCAACATTGTCCCTCTCTCTCTAGAAATGTCTTTATTGAGGTACAGGAGTATACTTTTCAGGCATTATTTACGTTATATACTCGTGTACACCAAATCCATAATGCTTTTATACTAATGCTGGACCGAGTCCAAATCCTGGCTATAATAAGAACTGGAGTTAACTAGGTCTAGCATGAACCAGTCGGCGTTTAATCTGGAATCCATCTTGACCTGGGCACTGGACCCGTCTCTCCAGGTTACTGTCGCCAGCAAACATTAGACCCGTTCTAACGTATATCAGTCCCGTCATATACAAGATTTCTATTCGCTTTTCTCGTATACATTATATATATATATATATATATATATATATATATATATATATATATATATATATATATATATGTCGTACCTAGTAGCCAGAACGCACTTCACAACCTAATATGCAAGGCCCGATTTGCCTAATAAGCCAAGTTTTCCTGAATTAATACATTTTCTCAAATTTTTTTCTTTTGAAATGATAAAGCTACCCATTTCATTATGTATGAGGTCAATTTTTTTTTATTGGAATTAAAATTAACGTAGATATATGACCGAACCTAACCAACCCTACCTAACCTAACCTAACCTATCTTTATAGGTTAGGTTGGGTTAGGTAGCCGAAAAAGCTAGGTTAGGTTAGGTAGGTTAGGTAGTCGAAAAAACATTAATTCATGAAAACTTGGCTTATTAGGCAAATCGGACCTTGCATAGTAGGCTGAGAAGTGCGTTCTGGCTATTAGGTACGACAGACATATATATATATATATATATATATATATATATATATATATATATATATATATATATATATATGTTGTTGAATATGACCGAAAGGGTAAGATTAATAATTCTAACACGAATCTTCTCAATATTTCTTACGTTCTTCTTCACTGGTCGAGGGTAATTGATAAAGTAACTCTCCAAAATTCATTCTTTTTATTCCTAGTCTGACGCCTAAACGCGTTTCGTAATTCCTTATTACATTTTCAAAGACTTAATTTATACTCAAAATACATTCACACTTATACTAGTTTTTGGGTGAGGTGATATGGCACAAAAGTTTTGGGTGAGATGAAACATAAGACAGAACACGAAACAATGGGTATGAGAACATAAGAATGGAAGTAACTGCAGAAGGCCTATTGGCCCATACTTCCTCTTGCTGCTTCCATATTGGTTCGGGGTCTTGAAGTGGGTAGAATATAGTTGTGCATTAGTTGGCTGTTGATTGCTGGTGTTGACTTTTTGATGTGTAGTGCCTCGCTGATGTCGAGTCTCCTGCTATCATTGTATTTATCGATGATTTCTGTGTTGTTTGTTAAGATTTCTCTGGTGATGACCTGGTTGTGAGGTTGTGAGAAGAGATTATATGTTCCTTGATGGAGCCCTGTTGTTTGTGCATAGTTAATCGCCTAGAAAGAGACGTTGTTATCTTGCCTATATACTGAGTCCTTTGGGGCTTACATTCCCCAAGCGGGCATGTGAAGGCATAGACGACGTTGGTTTCCTTCAAGGCATTCTGTATGGTGTTTGGGAATTTTTCATGAGTAGGTTGACCATTTTTTTGGTTTTGTAGTCTACAATCTACTACTGCTGAAATCAATGCTAGAAAAAGCTCTCAACCTTCCTCTCAGCGACTCACAGTGGAAACAGGCCTCCTTTCCTGTCAGACTCGGGGGCCTTGGCGTGCGCACAGCAACATAAATTATTTCCCTCTTCAATTTTCTTGGTGATTTGTGCTCTGATTTTGATACGTTTCCGGTATATATATATATATATATATATATATATATATATATATATATATATATATATATATATATATATATATATATGTCGTACCTAGTAGCCAGAACGCACTTCTCAGCCTACTATGCAAGGCCCGATTTGCCTAATAAGCCAAGTTTTCCTGAATTAACATATTTTCTCAAATTTTTTTCTTATGAAATGATAAAGCTACCCATTTCATTATGTATGAGGTCAATTGTTTTTTATTGGAGTTAAAATTAACGTAGATATATGACCGAACCTAACCAACCCTACCTAACCTAACCTATCTTTACAGGTTAGGTTAGGTTAGGTAGCCGAAAAAGTTAGGTTAGGTTAGGTAGGTTAGGTAGTCGAAAAACAATTAATTCATGAAAACTTGGCTTATTAGGCAAATTGGGCCTTGCATAGTAGGCTGAGAAGTGCGTTCTGGCTACTAGGTACGACATATATATATATATATATATATATATATATACACTATTTTTTTATTATTATTTTTGACCACAGACATGGCCACACATTTACAATGCTAACCAGCATATATAAATTTTCTTCTGTCCTCCATGGACAGGGTTAGAGATCAGTTAAACATATAGTTCAGGGATTTATTGAACAATCAACCACAGAAGGTGATTCGGTACTTTTAAAATGCTAAGCTAACCTACATACATAAATACATAGATACACAGATTTACGTATGCCCTACATAAAGTGTTCGAAGTGTCATTAATGTGCATTTAATATATACTAGTAAGGACAAGTAAGGACAAGACCAGAACATAACGATGCCAACACAGAAGACACTGTTCAACATAACAGGCCAATTACACCTGATTAATCTTTGTATGTAGATAGGAGCTGCCTCGTATGGGCCAATAGGCCTTCCGCAGTTACCTCTATTCTTATGTTTCACCCCCATTTATCCCTTATGTATCCCCCCATGTTTTTACCTTTATTGTCTTATCACCTGACCCAGTGCGGGTATAAATCAACCTGTCCTGAAAATTCTTTTCACTTGAGAATGAACCATGGAGGTTCGAAAGGTTGTGCAAATTGTATAAATAAGTGTCATACATTCTATAGTAATTCACTTCTTTTCTTGCGAAAATGAGTTTTGGAGAACTCCTATTTCAGCTAAGCCCTGATGCTAAGAAAATAGTTAGAGGGATAGAAGCCCTAAATCAGAAGATAGTAAATACAGAATATGCGGTCATATTCAATGAGACATGTTGAAAAGAAAACCTACTGCCAGCATACACCAATATATATATATATATATAATTATATATATATATATATATATATATATATATATATATATATATATATATATTATATATATGGTCTACAATCTGACGGTCTACAATCTATATATATATATATATATATATATATATATATATATATATATATATATATATAATATATATATATATATATATATATATAAGGTGCACCCTTATTAATGTAAGAACCGTAGACCAGCTGGGGAGGTGATGAGGGACATGGGGCATGTGACCGTGCAGGGGCGTTACAAGCCTGGCCAGGTGTTACCAGCCGACGTCACACACACACACATGTACACCAGTACAACATGTACACGCTCAGGAACCTCTATACTAGTAGATAGACAGTTGAGAGCAGGGACCAAACAGCCGAAGCTCAACCTTCGCAAGTACAACTAGATGAGTACACTGTAGATGCGTTTATTTGGTAAACTAAGCTAGTTCAGAATACCAAATATATCTAGGATCTCCATACTATTCAATGGACATTAATTTACATAAACACGTATATAATTTTGTTTAAAAAATTAATTCCAGGAATTAAGAATCATCCCTTATGAAGAGAAATTAGACAAATAATAATTTACATTGTCCAGAAAGACGAAGGACTCAAAGAAGCGGCGTGACTGATGTACACAAACGGATGAAAGGAAATAAAAATGGGAATACAAATAAAGTTTAAATATATCAAACTTAAAATCAAGAAAAGTCCTGGGTAAATACTGGTTTGGACTCAGGGTTGTAGATTTATTGAACAGATTACCGGGTAACGTAATAGACACAGGATCAATGCGTTGTTTCAAGCAAAGGTTAGACGCATATATGGACGAGTTTGGGTGGATATAAATACGAGTTGCGGAGTATGATGGCCCAATAGGCTCTGTACAGGTTCCTTTATAATAATGCTCTTTAGATCATGACGACAGCACACAGTGTCACACCTGGTGTAGCAGCACCCAGCGTCACACCTGGTGTAGCCAGCGTCACACCTGGTGTAGCAGCACCCAGCGTCACACACCTGGTGTAGCAGCACCCAGCGTCACACCTGGTGTAGCAGCACCCAGCGTCACACCTGGTGTAACCAGCTTCACACACCTGGTGTAGCAGCACCCAGCGTCACACACCTGGTAAAGCAGCACCCAGCGTCACACCTGGTGTAGCAGCACCCAGCGTCACACCTGGTGTAACCAGCTTCACACACCTGGTGTAGCAGCACCCAGCGTCACACACCTGGTAAAGCAGCACCCAGCGTCACACCTGGTGTAGCAGCACCCAGCGTCACACCTGGTGTAGCAGCACCCAGCGTCACACCTGGTGTAACCAGCTTCACACACCTGGTGTAGCAGCACCCAGCGTCACACACCTGGTGAAGCAGCACCCAGCGTCACACACCTGGTGTAGCAGCACACAGCGTCACACCTGGTGTAGCAGCACCCACCTGGTGAAGCAGCACCCAGCGTCACACCTGGTGTAGCAGCACCCAGCGTCACACCTGGTGTAGCAGCACCCAGCGTCACACACCTGGTGTAACCAGCGTCACACCTAGTGTAACCAGCTTCACACACCTGGTGTAGCAGCACAATGAAGCTGTTCCCATTACTGCCCCACACCCGGCAGGGTTGAGACAAGCCTGGTAAAGGCTCGAATGACCCACTATGATCAATCTCGCCAGAGGCAAAAAACGTGCAGAAGGGGAGGGGGTACTTAGTTATTAATTGGAGGTCGTGTGTTGGTAACAAAGGCTGAGAGCTCATCGTGGGAGTGTTGCTGCCCAACTTCCTGTTCCCCTGTGATCTTACTAGTGCAGGAGTGTGCTTGCTTGGCTTGCTTGGCTTGCTTGGCTTGTCCAATGTTGCCAAGTATGCACGAGCCTCTTGTCAACACGTCGTAATTTTGTGTACTATTTTGAGTCTGAAGTAACGGATTTCCGTTTAATCCGTCATATATGAGGCGTATGTTGTGGAAACGTTTTGGTGGTCTTCAGGAAATGCGTGATGAACTATCAAGCCATGATAGTCTCAGCCCCGCCGGTAATACCATCCCAACGTGGCGACGCGTGCTGTGGCCGAGGCAGCAGCATCTGCCGGCACGATGCTGCAAAAAAAAAAGCAGCATTAAGCGGGGTCCTGCATTACGCCCCTCACACCCCCCCCCCCCCTTCACTACACACACACACACACACCCTTTTCACTGTCGCTTCCCTTTCACCACCTTGCTTTTTTTATCTAGTTCAGCGCCCTCTTTTGAATAGGGTGCTCACCACTGTGCTTGCTTAATCCTCCCCCTCCAAAATCACCCCCTGCCAGCACCCCCCCCCAATCACCCCCGGCCAGCACCCCCCCCCTCTCTCATCTGGTCGATATGGTTGGACAGGGGGGGGGGGCATGTTGTGATCTGCCAGATGGTTTGATGGGAGGTGTGGTGATGGGACATGTGGTGATGGGACACGTGGTGATGTGACATGTGGTGATGGGACACGTGGTGATGGGACACGTGGTGATGGGACACGTGGTGATGGGACACGTGGTGATGGGACCCGTGGTGATGGGACCCCGTGGTGATGGGACATGTGGTGATGGGACCCCGTGGTGATGGGACCCCGTAGTGGGGGTCCATATGGACCCCATATGGCTCTTGCCATATTTTTTTTTGTTGGGGGGGGGGGATCAAAAATATTATCAGAGCCTGGAATCTAATCGATTCCACGATTTATGAAAATAAATTTGGTGGAAAATTATTAGTTAGAAACAGACTTCGCATATTTTAAATATATACAGCAGGTTCCACCTCTGGTTGTGTTTGTAGGGACCCTTAGCCTCGAAGAAGAGGATATGCAGCACTCGGGAGGACCTTGTGAGGTACCCACATCCTCTACCTTCCTCTCTATATATTTGTAATTTTATTTGATTTAGAACTTCATTACACAAAATGGGTTACAGCATTGGTTACATACAAGGTACAAGGCTACTTGTTACAGGTTGTCCATTTCCTACAGCTCCTTAGATATTTATAAAACTTGTTAGGCCAAGTTGCCTAACAAGCCAAATTTTCCTGAAATATTGTATTTTCATTTTATTTTCTTATGGAATGATAAAGCTTTCAATTACATTATATATGATATGAGTTTTGAATAATGATTAAAAAATATTTTAATTTTCAGTCAAAACTAACATAAACGTGATAAAACCTAAGCTAACTTAACTTAACCTAACTTAACTAAGTTAGTAATTCATGTTCCTAATATTATATATTGTTGTTAAATAAGAATCTATTTTGAAAGAAATATTTGAAAATAACGAAAATCGGTCTACCTGTTAAGCAAAGCCGACGATGTGTCGGCTTTGATGAATGACCCGGGTTCGATCCCGGGCGAGAAACAATGGGCAGAGTTTCTTTCACCCTGAAGCCCCTGTTACCTAGCAGCAAATAGGTACCTGGGAGTTAGCCAGCTGTCACGGGCTGCTTCCTGGGGGTAGAGGCCTGGTCGAGGACCGGGCCGCGGGGACACCAAGCCCCGAAATCATCTCAAGATAACCTCATGATATGTGGCCGGATAGTAACTGCCGGACGATAGCGTGTTAAACAAGATTGTTGAGTTCCAAAGCCTCTTAACTTTTCTCAAAGGTGCTCACAGTTATAATCAAGTTACTCGTTCATAACAACCATTGTAAGGCTAACAATTGGTACATTAACAAAAAATAACGTTTTGCTTTGTTAAATAGAAATTCTTATTAAAAACAATCACATGTTGGCAGTTTGCGGTCGAGTTCACACGACCATTGTGGCGCCTCGAACCAGTGTCACGTGTCAAATGGATTTTACCGGTGGTGGATGTGTGGTGGATGTCAGTCACCCGGAGGACAGGGGCCAGATTCACTAAGCAGTTACGCAAGTACTTACGAACGTGTACATCTTTCCATAATCTTTGACGGCATTTATTAAACAGTTTACAAGCGTGAAATCTTGCTAATCAACTGTTGCTATTGTTATAAACAGCCTCCTGGTGCTCCGGAGCTCATTAACTGTTTAATAATGGTAAACAAAGCCGCGAAGATTGAGAAAAGACGTACAGGTTCGTAAGTGCTTGCGTAACTGCTTCGTGAATCTGGCCCCTGAAGCTGTTGTTGCAGTGTGGAGGTAATCAAAAGTTATCGTATTCGTTATCGCTAATTAAAACTTATCGTATTCGTTATCGTTAATTAAAAGTTATCGCATTAATTTCAGACCATGATCCCAAAGGCATCTATCTGCTCCTCAACTGGAACTCTAAGCCTTCATGTGGGGGGGGGGGAGGGGTGGCCACTTTGGCATGAGAGGGGGGGAGGGGTATCCACTTTGGCATGAGAGGGGGGGAGGGGTTGCCACTGTGGCATGAGGGGGGGGGAAGGGGTTGCCACTTTGGCATGAGGGGGGGGGGTGTTAGATAATCCAAGTCCTATATATATATATAATTGACTAGGACGTGGTTCACCTATAACACCTTCATGCCAAAGTGGTGCCCTGCTGGCGAGGCTTGAAGTTCTAGTTGGGCAGCAGTTTGGTGCCTCTGGAACCTTTGTTTTTTTAAGGGGAATTGGATGATATAAGGCGAGTGTTGTGTTTAGTCCAGTGTGGTGGGGAGTCTTGGAGCAGTGTGTGGTGGGGAGTCTTGGAGCAGTGTGTGGTGGGGAGTCTTGGAGCAGTGTGTGGTGGGGAGTCTTGGAGCAGTGTGTGGTGGGGAGTCTTGGAGCAGTGTGTGGTGGGAGTCTTGGAGCAGTGTGTGGTAGAGAGTCTTGGAGCAGTGTGTGGTGGGGAGTCTTGGAGCAGTGTGTGGTGGGGAGTCTTGGAGCAGTGTGTGGTGGGGAGTCTTGGAGCAGTGTGTGGTGGGGAGTCTTGGAGCAGTGTGTGGGGGGAGTCTTGGAGCAGTGTGTGGTGGGGAGTCTTGGAGCAGTGTGTGGTGGGAGTCTTGGAGCAGTGTGTGGTGGGGAGTCTTGGAGCAGTGTGTGGTAGAGAGCCTTAGAGCAGTGTGTGGTAGAGAGCCTTAGAGCAGTGTGTGGTAGAGAGTCTTGGAGCAGTGTGTGGTAGAGAGCCTTAGAGCAGTGTGTGGTGGAGGACGAGCTGGAGGCTGCCTATCCCTTCATAACTCCCCAGTTAGTGGTAAGAGGATAATGATGGGGCGGGCTATGTAGAGGGGGGGGGTCACGTCGCCCCAGGGGGGGGGGAGGGAAGGTTAGAGGGAGGGGAGGGGGGAGGGTATAGCGTGGAGGGATGGGGACGAGGGAAAGGGGGGGGATATAGATGGAGGGAGTGACCTACACAGAGAGGGAGGGGCTGGGGTACAGATGCTGGGAGGGGATGATACATGGGAGGAATGGTGTGACACATGGGAGGAAAGGTGTGACACATGGGAGGAAAGGTGTGACACAGGGGGAGGAAAGGTGTGACACATGGACATGGAAGGAAAAGTGTGACACAGGGGAGGAAAGGTGTGACACATGGGAGGAAAGGTGTGACACAGGGGGAGGAAAGGTGTGACACATGGGAGGAAAAGTGTGACACAGGGGAGGAAAGGTGTGACACATGGGAGGAAAAGTGTGACACAGGGGAGGAAAGGTGTGACACATGGGAGGAAAAGTGTGACACAGGGGAGGAAAGGTGTGACACATGGGAGGAAAGGTGTGACACATTGGAGAGGAAAGGTGTGACACAGGGGAAGGAAAGGTGTGACACAGAGGGAGGGAAGGTGTGACACATTGGAGAGGAAAGGTGTGACACAGGGGGAGGAAAGGTGTGACACATGGGAGGAAAGGTGTGACACATGGGAGGAAAGGTGTGACACATTGGAGAGGAAAGGTGTGACACAGGGGAAGGAAAGGTGTGACACAGAGGGAGGGAAGGTGTGACACAGGGGGAGGGAAGGTGTGACACAGGGGGAGGGAAGGTGTGACACAGAGGGAGGGAAGGTGTGACACAGGGGGAGGGAAGGTGTGACACAGGGGAGGGAAGGTGTGACACAGAGGGAGGGAAGGTGTGACACAGAGGGAGGGAAGGTGTGACACAGGGGGAGGGAAGGTGTGACACAGGGAGGGAAGGTGTGACACAGGGGGAGGGAAGGTGTGACACAGAGGGAAGGAAAGGTGTGACACAGGGGGAAGGAAAGGTGTGACACAGGGGGAGGGAAGGTGTGACACAGAGGGAGGGACGGTGTGACACAGGGGGAGGGAAGGTGTGACACAGGGGGAGGGAAGGTGTGACACAGAGGGAGGGAAGGTGTGACACAGAGGGAGGGAAGGTGTGACACAGGGGAGGAAAGGTGTGACACAGGGGGAAGGAAAGGTGTGACACAGGGGGAAGGAAAGGTGTGACACAGGGGAGGAAAGGTGTGGCACAAGGGAGGAAAGGTGTGACACAGAAGGAAGAAAAGTGTGACACAGGGGAGGAACGATGTGACACAGAGTGGGGGGGCAAGGTGTGACACAGAGGGAGAGAAGGTGTGACACAGGGGAGGAAAGGTGTGACACAGAAGGAAGAAAAGTGTGACACAGGGGAGGAACGATGTGACACAGAGGGGGGGGGCAAGGTGTGACACAGAGGGAGAGAAGGTGTGACACAGGGGAAGGAAAGGGGTTACCTAGAGGGAGTGGATGCCATAGAGAGGGGATGACGAACAGTGACTCATTACCACCACTACTTCCCAGCGCTCTATTCAACCTACGTGAGACCAACACGCGAGCCTGCAGCCCCTGACACGGAACCCCGGGCGCTAAAAGAAATGCAACACCAGAAATATCTCTAACACCTGTAGCAAGGTTTGTTCCTGAGCTACCTTGACTAAAAGATGTTATTATTGTTGTTTAAGATTAGCTACTTGGAACAAGTAGCACGGGCTATGGTGAGCCCGTAGGCACGAAAAGATGATAAAAAAGGGAAAGAGAACTCATCACACTGCAGAACATAGTGAACAGAGGAGACATGACAACGATATGCAAAAAATAATAGAGAGAGATTTTGCCAAATATGCGGGGAAAAAATGCTCGAAAAGGAACATCCTTTGTAAGAGAGTACAAATTAAAGATAGATTGAATGCACGTTAGAGTACATCTAGGGGAGTACATCTAGGGGAGTACATCTAGGGGAGTACATCTAGGTAAGTACATCTAGGCGAGTACATCTAGATGAGTACATCTAAGGGAGTACATCTAGATGAGTACATCTAGGTGAGTACATCTAGGCGAGTACATCTAGATTAGTACACCTAGACGAGTACATCTAGGCGAGTACATCTAGTACAATTACCACATTTGAATGCGTCACAAATATGATCAGTAGTAATTTTGTTACGTCTGAAATACGTGTGTGTGAGAGAGGTGGAGAGAGAGGGAGAAGGAGGGAAGGAGAGGGGGGGGAAAGTGGGATGGGGAGAGCGTGAGGGAGAGAGAGAGAGAGAGAGGAAGGGAGAGAGAGGGAGAGGAGGCTGCTCCCTTGCTCCGGGTGTGCAGAATATTGAAATAGAGACACTATTGTTATGCTGGCAGATGGTCAGCTGGTCAGGGCATGTGGCTGACTTGTAACTTGTTGTGCAGGTGCCTGGCTGTGGTGGCTGACTGGCTGTGTGGCTGGTTGACTGGCTGTGTGGCTGGTTGTGTGGCTGTGTGGCTGGTTGTGTGGCTGGTTGACTGGTTGTGTGGCTCGTTGAGTGGCTGTGTGGCTGTGTGGCTGGATGTGTGGCTGGTTGACTGGCTGTGTGGCTGGTTGTGTGGCTGGTTGACTGGCTGTGTGGCTCGTTGAGTGGCTGTGTGGCTGGTTGACTGGTTGTGTGGCTGGTTGACTGGCTGTGTGGCTCGTTGAGTGGCTGTGTGGCTGGTTGACTGGTTGTGTGGCTGGTTGACTGGTTGTGTGGCTGGTTGACTGGCTGTGTGGCTCGTTGAGTGGCTGTGTGGCTGGTTGACTGGTTGTGTGGCTGGTTGACTGGCTGTATGGCTCGTTGACTGGCTGTGTGGCTGGTTGACTGGTTGTGTGGCTGGTTGACTGGCTGTGTGGCTGGTTGACTGGCTGTGTGGCTGGTTGACTGGTTGTGTGGCTGGTTGACTGGCTGTGTGGCTGGTTGACTGGCTGTGTGGCTGGTTGACTGGTTGTGTGGCTGGTTGACTGGTTGTGTGGCTGGTTGACTGGCTGTGTGGCTGTTTGACTGTGTGGCTGTTTGACTGGCTGGTTGACTGGCTGTGTGGCTGGTTGACTGGTTGTGTGGCTGGTTGACTGGCTGTGTGGCTGTTTGACTGGCTGTGTGGCTGTTTGACTGGCTGGTTGACTGGCTGTGTGGCTGGCTGACTGGCTGTGTGGCTGGTTGACTGGCTGTGTGGCTGGTTGACTGGTTGTGTGGCTGGTTGACTGGTTGTGTGGCTGGTTGACTGGCTGTGTGGCTGGTTGACTGGCTGGTTGACTGGTTGTGTGGCTGGTTGACTGGCTGGTTGACTGGTTGTGTGGCTGGTTGACTGGTTGTGTGGCTGGTTGACTGGCTGGTTGACTGGTTGTGTGGCTGGTTGACTGGTTGTGTGGCTGGTTGACTGGTTGTGTGGCTGGTTGACTGGCTGGTTGACTGGTTGTGTGGCTGGTTGACTGGTTGTGTGGCTGGTTGACTGGTTGTGTGGCTGGTTGACTGGCTGGTTGACTGGTTGTGTGGCTGGTTGACTGGTTGTGTGGCTGGTTGACTGGCTGTGTGGCTCGTTGACTGGCTGTGTGGCTGATTGACTAGCTGTGTGGCTGGTTGACTGGTTGTGTGGCTGGTTGACTGGCTGTGTGGCTGGCTGACTGGCTGTGTGGCTGGCTGACTGGCTGTGTGGCTGGCTGACTGGCTGTGTGGCTGGCTGACTGGCTGTGTGGCTGGTTGACTGGCTGTGTGGCTGGTTGACCCCAATTAACCACCTGACTAATGATCAGACTTGGTCGCAGGTAATTTACACAGTTGGCTTTGTCCCAAACGAGGTAGTTGATTAGCCAATCAGTTGGTTATCTATCCACTCGTATATATTCTCTTTTGGACATTCGTCCAATTAGGTTTCCGGCGGGTTAATCTTCCAAATGAGTGGTGATTGGAAGTCTAAGTACCCGCGTGATTGGCTAACCAAGTTGTTGGCTGATTGGCTGCCCATACGTCTATCTTCTTGTTCTTGTAAATGGCTAGCTGACTGGTTGTCCAGGTGTGTGGCTGGTTGTCCAGGTGTGTGGTTGGTTGTCCAGGTGTGTGGTTGGTTGTCCAGGTGGCTGGTTGGTTGTTCAGGTGTGTGGTTGGTTGTCCAGGTGTGTGGCTGGTTGTCCAGGTGTGTGGTTGGTTGTCCAGGTGTGTGGTTGGTTGTCCAGGTGGCTGGTTGGTTGTTCAGGTGTGTGGTTGGTTGTTCAGGTGTGTGGTTGGTTGTCCAGGTGTGTGGCTGGTTGTCCAGGTGTGTGGTTGGTTGTCCAGGTGTGTGGTTGGTTGTCCAGGTGTGTGGTTGGTTGTCCAGGTGTGTGGTTGGTTGTCCAGGTGTCTGGTTGGTTGTCCAGGTGTGTGGCTGGTTGTCCAGGTGTGTGGCTGGTTGTCCAGGTGTGTGGCTGGTTGTCCAGGTGTGTGGTTGGTTGTCCAGGTGTGTGGTTGGTTGTCCAGGTGGCTGGTTGGTTGTTCAGGTGTGTGGTTGGTTGTTCAGGTGTGTGTTGGTTGTTCAGGTGTGTGGTTGGTTGTTCAGGTGGCTGGTTGGTTGTTCAGGTGGTGTTGGTTGTCCAGGTGTGTGGTTGGTTGTCCAGGTGTGTGGTTGTTTGTCCAGGTGTGTGGTTGGTTGTCCAGGTGTGTGGCTGGTTGTCCAGGTGTGTGGCTGGTTGTCCAGGTGTGTGGTTGGTTGTCCAGGTGTGTGGTTGGTTGTCCAGGTGTGTGGTTGGTTGTCCAGGTGTGTGGTTGGTTGTCCAGGTGTGTGGCTGGTTGTCCAGGTGTGTGGCTGGTTGTCCAGGTGTGTGGCTGGTTGTCCAGGTGTGTGGTTGGTTGTCCAGGTGTGTGGTTGGTTGTCCAGGTGTGTGGTTGGTTGTCCAGGTGTGTGGTTGGTTGTCCAGGTGTGTGGCTGGTTGTCCAGGTGTGTGGCTGGTTGTCCAGGTGTGTGGCTGGTTGTCCAGGTGTGTGGTTGGTTCTCCAGGTGTGTGGCTGGTTGTCCAGGTGTGTGGTTGGTTGTCCAGGTGTGTGGTTGGTTGTCCAGGTGTGTGGTTGGTTGTCCAGGTGTGTGGTTGGTTGTCCAGGTGTCCATTATTATTATTATTATTAATTGCCTAATAGTGGGACTAACAGCCCAGCAGTGACTAGACTCTAGAGGTTGACAGATCTTAGGCCTAACTTAAAAAATTCTGAGTTTCAAGCATCATTAGATGCCCTTGAGGACGAGGTGGTGACCAGGGGAAGCAACTCTAGTGTGTGTGTGTGTGTGTGTGTGTGTGTGTGTGTGTGTGTGTGTGTGTGTGTGTGTGTGTGTGAGAGAGAGAGTGTGTGTGTGTGTGTGTGTGTGTGTTTACTAGTTGTGTTTTTGCGGGGGTTGAGCTTTGCTCTTTCGGTCCGCCTCTCAACTGCCAATCAACTGTTTACTAACTACTTTTTTTTTTCCCCACACACACACACACACACACACACACACCAGGAAGCAGCCCGTGACAGCTGACTAACTCCCAGGTACCTATTTACTGCTAGGTAACAGGGGCACTTAGGGTGAAAGAAACTTTGCCCATTTGTTTCTGCCTCGTGCGGGAATCGAACCCGCGCCACAGAATTACGAGTCCTGTGCGCTATCCACCAGGCTACGAGGCCCCCATGTGTGTGTGTGTGTGTGTGTGTGTGTGTGTGTGTGTGTGTGTGTGTGTGTGTGTGTGTGTGTGATGTCTCACAGCCTCAACACACAGGCCAGATTTGTTTGGTATTACCTTTTTAGCATATGGTAATTAACGTTACAATTGCAACCTGTTATGAAAAGTAGCGTCTGTCACACGTTTTCTATGCACCGGCCTCGATAGGTTAGGTGGGTTGCTTGGGCTCGTACGTTTAGCATAGGGAAGGTTGAATTGTACTTTTTTTGCTTACATAGAAGCATATCAAGAGACCAGGCTACTTACCTATACTTTCAGGCGTGTGCAAGAGACTAACTTAGACCCTTGTGCATGAGTAAGGGACTACTAGTCTAGACCTTCATGCAAGAGCAAGGGACTACTAGCCTAGACCTTCATACAAGAGCAAGGGACTACTAGCCTAGACCTTCATACAAGAGCAAGGGACTACTAGCCTAGACCTTCATACAAGAGCAAGGGACTACTAGCCTAGACCTTCATACAAGAGCAAGGGACTACTAGTCTAGACCTTCATACAAGAGCAAGGGACTACTAGCCCAGACCTTCATACAAGAGCAAGGGACTACTAGTCTAGACCTTCATACAAGAGCAAGGGACTACTAGCCTAGACCTTCATACAAGAGCAAGGGACTACTAGCCCAGATTTTCATACAAGAGCAAGGGACTACTAGCCTAGACCTTCATACAAGAGCAAGGGACTACTAGTCTAGACCTTCATACAAGAGCAAGGGACTACTAGCCCAGACCTTCATACAAGAGCAAGGGACTACTAGCCTAGACCTTCATACAAGAGCAAGGGACTACTAGCCTAGACCTTCATACAAGAGCAAGGGACTACTAGCCTAGACCTTCATACAAGAGCAAGGGACTACTAGCCTAGACCTTCATACAAGAGCAAGGGACTACTAGCCCAGACCTTCATACAAGAGCAAGGGACTACTAGCCTAGACCTTCATACAAGAGCAAGGGACTACTAGCCTAGACCTTCATACAAGAGTAAGGGACTACTAGCCCAGACCTTCATACAAGAGCAAGGGACTACTAGCCCAGACCTTCATACAAGAGCAAGGGACTACTAGCCCAGACCTTCATACAAGAGCAAGGGACTACTAGCCCAGACCTTCATACAAGAGCAAGGGACTACTAGCCCAGACCTTCATACAAGAGCAAGGGACTACTAGCCCAGACCTTCATACAAGAACAAGGGACTACTAGCCCAGACCTTCATACAAGAACAAGGGACTACTAGCCAGACCTTCATACAAGAGCAAGGGACTACTAGCCCAGACCTTCATACAAGAACAAGGGACTACTAGCCCAGACCTTCATACAAGAGCAAGGGACTACTAGCCTAGACCTTCATACAAGAGCAAGGGACTACTAGCCCAGACCTTCATACAAGAACAAGGGACTACTAGCCCAGACCTTCATACAAGAACAAGGGACTACTAGCCAGACCTTCATACAAGAGCAAGGGACTACTAGCCCAGACCTTCATACAAGAACAAGGGACTACTAGCCCAGACCTTCATACAAGAACAAGGGACTACTAGCCCAGACCTTCATACAAGAACAAGGGACTAATGTAGATCCTTGTGCATGAGTTAGGAACTAATCTAGACCCCTATGCATGAGTAAGGGACTAATCTAGACCCCTATGCATGAGTAAGGGACTAATCTAGACCTTTGTGCATGAACAAAGGGAGCCCCCCTGCTTAGACCTTCAGAGAGAAGCAGTAGCAACACAGACATTACCGAGTGGGACAACTCATTGTTCCTCAGGACGAGCAGCGCACAGTTTAAGCCAACATGAAATTTTGTTGACCAGACCACACACTAGAAATTGAAGGGACGACGACGTTTCGGTCCGTCCTGGACCATTCTCAAGTCGATTGTGGATGGTCCACAATCGACTTGAGAATGGTCCAGGACGGACCGAAACGTCGTCGTCCCTTCAATTTCTAGTGTGTGGTCTGGTCAACATACTTCAGCCACGTTATTGTGACTCATCGCCTGCATGAAATTTTGCCAAATCTGATATAATTTACCCCTAAGAAAAGGAGTCGTTACATCTCCAGAAGCCCATGATGGGTGGGACAAGGCGCAGGAGAAGGAAGAGAAGGAGAAGGAGGTTTAGGAAGGCCCCGCATGGATGAGTCAGCCATGGAGTCACTCATGCGTCTTGCAAGCTCCTTTCTTTGCTGACGCACCTTCTCGCCTGTTCATTGGTCAGAAACGGCCTTAGCATCCGTGACGTGGCGCTCGCTCATTGGTTGCATACCACCTCATCGCTCTATGACGTCAATGGCCAACTGGCGAGTCATTGGTGTGTTCCGAGGGCCTCTTGACGTCACGCGCACGTGGGCCGGGTTCGAGATTGTTATCCAGGGTGCACTAAGAGGCCCTTTAAATACTTAGTATTCGAGACACGTGTAGTTCATGATCATAACTGCAAACAGTTGTGCAACTGTGGCTCGTTGAATGTCATGTCCTAATTAGGAATAGTTTAATTTGCATATAATATGGTGCGTATGATAATCAATATAAAACGTACGACGTCTGTGACTACTGAAGACACGTGGTTACAGCTGTGATAACTAAGTTATTCGCTATGATGATTATATCAAAATCACCAGTTGTTTATCCCTCCCCAGGTTAACCTAAATTCCGAAATGTTTATCATCCTACAATAGCCAAAAGCTAGATGTATATAACCACTTGAAGAAATCGCTGTTAAAAAAAAGCCCTCAACCTTTCCCCTCAATGAACTACATTTGAACTAATCTTTCTCTTCCTGTTAGGCTTGGTGGCATTACCGTAGCACAGCAACACAAATCGCTGTACCAGCCTTCCTGTCCTCCTACAGTGAAGGAAATTCTGCCCGAGTACTTAGGTCAGCTGGCAGGCGTTCACGATCCTAATTTAATAAACTGTGCCACCGAGTGGGCCTCTCGTGCAGGCCCATCACCTCAAGCAAAGCCCACAAGCAATCCAGCTGGGATGGCCCCATTGCAGACCAAGTTGCTGCAGAGTGCCTGGGTGCTGCAACAACACACTATGACATTGCTCGCCTCATAGCAGTAGCAGCCCCACATGCAGGGGACTTTCTATTAGCAACCCCAATGTATGGCATCTGGCACATTTCTCACGCAGCACTCCGATGAATTGCTGACCTTTGCATAGCTGCTCTAATCCACACCAAATAATCAAGAGGAACCACCACAAGAGGGTGTCAAGAGGAACCAACACAAGAGGATGTCAAGAGGAACCGCCACAAGAGGGTGTCAAGAGGAACCAACACAAGAGGATGTCAAGAGGAACCGCCACAAGAGGGTGTCAAGAGGAACCAACACAAGAGGGATGTCAAGAGGAAACCAACACAAGAGGATGTCAAGAGGAACCAACACAAGAGGATGTCAAGAGGAACCAAACACAAGAGGATGTCAAGAGGAAACACCACAAGAGGGTGTCAAGAGGAACCAACACAAGAGGGTGTCAAAGGAACTGCCACCAAGAGGGTGTCAAGAGGACCAACACAAGAGGATGTCAAGAGGAACCAACACAAGAGGATGTCAAGAGGTAGCAACACAAGAGGATGTCAAGAGGAACCAACACAAGAGGATGTCAAGAGGAACCGCCACAAGAGGGTGTCAAGAGGTAGCAACACAAGAGGATGTCAAGAAGAACCAACACAAGAGGATGTCAAGAAGAACCAACACAAGAGGATGTCAAGAAGAACCAACACAAGAGGATGTCAAGAGGTAGCAACACAAGAGGATGTCAAGAAGAACCAACACAAGAGGATGTCAAGAGGTAGCAACACAAGAGGATGTCAAGAGGTAGCAACACAAGAGGATGTCAAGAAGAACCAACACAAGAGGATGTCAAGAGGTAGCAACACAAGAGGATGTCAAGAGGAACCGCCACAAGAGGGTGTCAAGAGGTAGCAACACAAGAGGATGTCAAGAAGAACCAACACAAGAGGATGTCAAGAGGTAACAACACAAGAGGATGTCAAGAGGTAACAACACAAGAGGATGTCAAGAGGCAACAATCTAAGAGGAAGGTCAAACAGCCAAGCAAGCAAAGAGACTGCTAAGAAAGACATGTATTCTGCTCTATCAGATCCTGACGTAAATGTAACTTAAAGCTCCCGCTTATTATTAGAAGCGGTTGTGCCGTTCTATATATACTCTGCTCTAGTGTCTGCTGGTCCACGGACCACGTCCCAGTAAACTCTGCTCTAGTGTCTGCTGGTCCACGGACCACGTCCCACTAACTCTGCTCTAGTGTCTGCTAGTCCACGGACCACGTCCCCAGTAACTCTGTTCTAGTGTCTGCTGGTCCACGGACCACGTCCCACTAAATCTGCTCTAGTGTCTGCTGGTCCACGGACAACGTCCCACTAACTCTGCTCTAGTGTCTGCTAGTCCACGGACCACGTCCCAGTAACTCTGTTCTAGTGTCTGCTGGTCCACGGACCACGTCCCAGTAACTCTGCTCTAGTGTCTGCTAGTCCACGGACCACGTCCCAGTAACTCTGCTCTTGTGTCTGCTGGTCCACGGACCACGTCCCAGTAACTCTGCTCTAGTGTCTGCTGGTCCACGGACCACGTCCCACTAAATCTGCTCTAGTGTCTGCTAGTCCACGGACCACGTCCCAGTAACTCTGCTCTAGTGTCTGCTGGTCCACGGACCACGTCCCACTAACTCTGCTCTTGTGTCTGCTGGTCACGGACACGTCCCAGTAACTCTGCTCTTGTGTCTGCTGGTCCACGGACCACGTCCCAGTAACTCTGCTCTTGTGTCTGCTGGTCCACGGACCACGTCCCACTAACTCTGCTCTAGTGTCTGCTGGTCCACGGACCACGTCCCAGTAACTCTGCTCTAGTGTCTGCTAGTCCACGGACCACGTCCCACTAACTCTGCTCTAGTGTCTGCTAGTTATGACTGCTAAGGACAGGTTGATAGATCAAAATAGTTTGGTTAGGTTAAAGAAAATGACAATTTCTTGACAAAATAAAACTAAAAACTAGATATCGTGTACCTAAACAACACATCAATATTGTCGCAACATTCACACCAACGAACAGCCGCCAACGATATCGGAAAAAAAAATAAATAATATAATAAAAACAGAAAATTTTACTCACTCGGGAGTAAACACTCACTCACAAGGGAGCCGGTCGGCCGAGCGGACAGCACGCTGGACTTGTGACCCTGTGGTCCTGGGTTCGATCCCAGGCGCCGGCGAGAAACAATGGGCAGAGTTTCTCTCACCCTATGCCCCTGTTACCTAGCAGTAAAATAGGTACCTGGGTGTTAGTCAGCTGTCACGGGCTGCTTCCTGGGGGTGGAGGCCTGGTCGAGGACCGGGCCGCGGGGACACTAAAGCCCGAAATCATCTCAAGATAACCTCAAGATAACCACTCGCAGGCAATATAAGAAAACAAAAAAGTCCTTCATCTGCTCTTGGTGATCAAAGAACGCGTACAACTGCTACTACTCCAACTCTGTGTTTACACACAAACACTCTTAAAGCCATGAATGAAGGCCTTTGAGATGGGAGGAATACTCACAAAAACACCAGTCGTGACACGTGCATATGTTTACATCCCAGTATCCATTGATTGCTTCCCACGTGCTTCCTACAGGCTCCAGGAGGACACCCCGGTATATTGGACACTTAGGAGAGTACACATGGTCAGTATGTTGGTGATACATGTCAAGTGGTTAATTCAGTGACACAGGCAGTGGTGAGGCGGATGGTCAGGCGAACAGCCAGACAAAGAGAGCTATGATGTGAGTGAGAGAGTGGGTGAGAGAGCCCCACCCACACTCAACGCTAGGGAGCGTTGAGTGTGGGTGGGGCTTAAGGCTCTGTGAGTGGGGCAGTGTGTGCTGGGTACGGTTGATGCTTGGGGCAGTGTGTGTTGGGTACAGCTGATGCTTGGGGCAGTGTGTGTTGGGTACAGTTGATGCTTGGGGCAGTGTGTGTTGGGTACAGTTGATGCTTGGGGCAGTGTGTGTTGGGTACAGTTGATACTTGGGGCAGTGTGCTGGGTACAGCTGATGCTTGGAGCAGTGTGCTGGGTACAGCTGATACTTGGGGCAGTGTGCTGGGTACAGCTGATGCTTGGAGCAGTGTGCTGGGTACAGCTGATACTTGGGGCAGTGTGCTGGGTACAGCTGATGCTTGGAGCAGTGTGCTGGGTACAGCTGATACTTGGGGCAGTGTGTGCTGGGTACAGTTGATACTTGGGGCAGTGTGCTGGGTACAGTTGATACTTGGGGCAGTGTGCTGGGTACAGTTGATACTTGGGGCAGTGTGTGCTGGGTACAGTTGATACTTGGGGCAGTGTGTGCTGGGTACAGTTGATACTTGGGGCAGTGTGTGCTGGGTACAGTTGATACTTGGGGCAGTGTGTGCTAGGTACAGCTGATGCTTGGAGCAGTGTGCTGGGTACAGCTGATACTTGGGGCAGTGTGTGCTGGGTACAGCTGATGCTTGGAGCAGTGTGCTGGGTACAGCTGATACTTGGGGCAGTGTGTGCTGGGTACAGCTGATGCTTGGAGCAGTGTGCTGGGTACAGCTGATACTTGGGGCAGTGTGTGCTGGGTACAGTTGATACTTGGGGCAGTGTGTGCTAGGTACAGCTGATGCTTGGAGCAGTGTGCTGGGTACAGCTGATACTTGGGGCAGTGTGTGCTGGGTACAGTTGATACTTGGGGCAGTGTGTGCTGGGTACAGCTGATGCTTGGGGCAGTGTGCTGGGTACAGCTGATACTTGGGGCAGTGTGTGCTGGGTACAGTTGATACTTGGGGCAGTGTGCTGGGTACAGTTGATACTTGGGGCAGTGTGCTGGGTACAGTTGATACTTGGGGCAGTGTGCTGGGTACAGTTGATACTTGGGGCAGTGTGTGCTGGGTACAGTTGATACTTGGGGCAGTGTGCTGGGTACAGTTGATACTTGGGGCAGTGTGCTGGGTACAGCTGATGCTTGGGGCAGTGTGCTGGGTACAGTTGATGCTTGGGGCAGTGTGTGCTGGGTACAGTTGATACTTGGGGCAGTGTGCTGGGTACAGTTGATACTTGGGGCAGTGTGCTGGGTACAGCTGATGCTTGGAGCAGTGTGCTGGATACAGCTGATATTTGTGTGTGTAAGGGGGGTGGGAAGGGAAGAAGGGATCTGAATCAAGGGTCTCAGGATGTGGTATGAGCCAAACCACTTCTGGCGATGAAGTGGAGTTGTTGGTCTACGTTACGACTGGTCGGTAATATTAAGTTCCTTGCACGTCTGTGAACATGTGAACACACACACACACCAATATACTCTGCTGCCATTTGCCAATATATATAAAGCTGCCACTTACAAGTTTACGACCACCAACTGGCTCATTAACAGCTGAATGAAAAAGAAAAAATTACAACACCACCTACAGAGGAACACAAAACGCACCAGGCGCCAGATTCACGAAAGCACTTACGCAAGTACTTACGAACGTGTACATCTTTCCTCAATCTTTGACGACTTTGGTTACATTTATTAAACACTTTACAAACATGAAACTTCCCAATCAACTGTTGTTATTGTTATAAACAGCCTCCTGGTGCTTCGGAGCTCATTAACTGTTTAATAATTGGAAACAAAGCCGTCAAAGATTGAGAAAAGATGTACAGGTTCGTAAGTGTTTGCGTAAGTGCTTTCGTGAATCTGGCGCCAGGACTGCAGAAGTGATACGAAAAATCACTGTAGCCTAAGAAAGGCTTCACTAACCAATTACAAACAACAAACTGCCTAACAACCAATTAGAAAACAAGGTAAAGAACGCCAAACGATAACGGGACAAGCAAGAACCTCAAGAACCAAGGTAAAGTGATTGGCAGCAGCAGTCTTGACCAAATTACTTGTTCCAATTAATGTTTTTGTAAGACAGGAAGCTGGAGTAGCCCGAGGCGTCACACAACTACTTCTTCCTCGGAGCCAAAGAAGGGAATGCAAGTCGATAAAACCAGTCGAGTGAGACATGTAAATCAGAATAACGGGTTAATTAAGTGTCAATGTTTAACGCACAAGTTACTCTTTATTTCCGGAACCTCAAACGTAACCTTTGATTAATGCTGCTGCTTAGAATTACCCGCTGATGTTATGGTACTTAACGTGGGTCTAGATTGGACCAGGACTAGAGAAAGGCAACAAAGGTTATCTTGGTGGGTCGTGTCTCTATACTCACGTGGGTTTTCTCCTCCACAGCCACGCCATACAAACTGTGACCGACTCTATAGTGGAATTGATTGATGCCGCCGAAGGTGGCTTGTTTATTGTGCACCCCATACTCATCCTGTGAGCGGTAGCGCAAAAAGGATTACAGAGGGCACAAAAGGTCTTTAGTGGAAGAAACCTTCCGTCCTATGTTGTTCACGTCCTCCGTGACCATCTAGGAGACATTAGAAATGTGTGGAACATAGTAAACCTTCACATTGTTTGAGTTAGGAAAATACTATTTGTTAAATATAAATGCTATTCTTAAAAGATTCCCCCATTTTGCACCTGGAAGATAACGTAAGATTTTAAGGGTTGACAGATGTTAATCTTCTTGACTTGAGACAGCTAAGCAAGTCCCAGCTGTGTCTGAGTACAGGATGAACAGCCCAGCGGGTTTTCTTCCTATTAGGGAGTGTTGTACATGCTGCTATGGCGGTGTGTCCACTCACAGGATGAGTGGCGCTGCCCAATACTGTCACTATGGCGGTGTGTCCACTCACAGGATGAGTGGCGCTGCCCAATACTGTCACTATGGCGGTGTGTCCACTCACAGGATGAGTGGCGCTGCCCAATACTGTCACTATGGCGGTGTGTCCACTCACAGCATGAGTGACGCTGCCCAATACTGTCACTATGGCGGTGTGTCCACTCACAGCATGAGTGACGCTGCCCAATACTGTCACTACCACCAGCACACCAGGAGTCGAATCCTTGGTGTTTGAACACCAGACAAGCAGTATGTTGGCCGCTCTCCGAGGTAGATACAGGCTGGTATCTACCTCAGAGGTAGATACTGTAGTTGGCTGTCCCTCAGAGGGCGGCCAACATACTGCATGTTAAGCCTAAAACATCTCTCTACAGCTGGGTTTGGTGTTGGGTTTAAAGCTTATCAACAGCCAGAGAGGGTTATTCAGGCCACAAAAATAACTTACTGACCAATCAGCTAGAAACACTTTAGTCCTGTCCATAGTCCAGAACTAAGGTAAACTCTCTGTGTACTCACCTAATTGTGCTTGCGGGGGTGGAGCTCTGGCTCTTTGGTCCCGCCTCTCAACTGTCAATCAACTGGTGTACAGATTCCTGAGTCTTCTGGGCTCTATCATATCTACTTTTGAAACTGTGTATGGAGTCTGCCTCCACCACAATCACTTCCTAGTGCATTCCATTTATTAACTACTCTGACATTGAAAAAATTCTTTCTAACGTCTCTGTGGCTCATCTGGGTACTAAGTTTCCACCTGTGTCCCCTTGTTAGTGTCCCTCCCGTGCTGAAGAGTTTGTCTTTGTCCACCCTGTCAATTCCCTGAGAATTTTATAGGTGGTTATCATGTCTCCCCTTGTGTCCTTGTGTGTCTCCTCCTCCCCTCATGAAGTGAATATACACTTCTCTGTGTATATATATATACCCCTTTGAGCACAGCTAGCCAACCTGTGTCAGTGGACAGTTGAATCAAAGTCTGTTGCATTCTTGAACTTTATATTCCTATGTTAGACAGTATTTTTTTACAAATTCTTTTATTTTTTTGCAAACTCTTTTATTTTCAGTTTTTCATCCAAGCATTTACAGTTATTTGTGGAATATCCCAAATCCTTATCCTGACCCATTCCAAGTGCTATATAGGTGTAATAGCTTGGCGTTGTCCCCTGATAACCACCCTGATCCCCGCGTGTCAGCTAAAGACTTAAGATTAGTGTAAGGCCTAGACTAACCTAACTTAACCTAACCTGACCTAACCTAACCTAACTTAACCTCAGGCTTAATGCACAGCAAATTTGACGCACTTAACCACAACGTCAAAAATTTACCCGGTATTTGAATGCACTCAGAAGCATAATAATAAATGACTCTAATGCTTAACAAATGAGCATCAACTTCTTAGCACAGGAGGAATGACCTGGAGTCAGATTCACGAAGCAGTTACGCAAGCACTTATAAACCTGTACAACTTTCCTCACTCTTTGGCGGCTTTGTTTACAATTATTAAACAGTTAATGAGCTCCGAAGCACCAGGAGGCTGTTTATAACAATAACAACAGTTGATTGGCAAGTTTTCATGCTTGTAAACTGTTTAATAAATATAACCAAAGCCGTCAAACATTGAGGAAAGATGAACACATTCGTAAGTACTTGCATAACTGCTTCGTGAATCTGGCTCCAAGTTCGTACGCTTAAGGGCACAACCTCATCTTGGCTGACACTTCACACGTCATGAACCAATCACTTGAAGGTTAGATTGATAATATATAATCCATATTAAGGATCATTTAACAAGGATTAAATAATATTTATGAAAGTAATCAATTAAGAAATACCATAAACTAATACAACTCTCTAACCAAACACGAGTGAAAGAGAATAATAACACGAAATTAAACAATAACTAAGAGAAAATAAGTGTACAATAGACCGGTAAAAAGTTGCTGTATATTAAGAGAGTGTAAGACTGGTCCTCCGAGCAGGGGGGCCGGAGCAGGGAGGTCGGAGCAGGGGGGCCGGAGCAGGGGGCCGGTGCTGGGGGGGCCGGAGCAGGGAGGTCGGAGCAGGGGGGCCGGAGCAGGGGGGCCGGAGCAGGGGGGGGGGGCGGAGCAGGGGGGCCGGAGCAGGGGGGGCCGGAGCAGGGGGGGGCCGGAGCAGGGGGGCCGGAGCAGGGGGGGCCGGAGCAGGGGGGCCGGAGCAGGGGGGGCCGGTGCTGGGTGTTAAACAGTCCGGCCGGCGGAAATACCTGCCAACATCTGCATGCTCTCCATACTCCTCGTGGGTGCAGATATTTGTGCGTACGCGTGTGAGTTGCGTTGGTTATGACTCTACGCTGGGACGCTGTGAGGCGTGGGAACGCTGGATTGCTACCTGTGTGGGTTAGGTGTTGTCGCGGGGGGGGGGGGGGGCGTAGGTTAGGTGTTGTGGCGGGGGGGGCGTAGGTTAGGTGTTGTGGTGGGGGGCGTGGGTTAGGTGTTGTGGTGGGGGGCGTGGGTTAGGTGTTGTGGCGGGGGGGGGGGACGTAGGTTAGGTGTTGTGGCGGGGGGGGGGGGCGTAGGTTAGGTGTTGTGGTGGGGGGGCGTAGGTTAGGTGTTGTGGTGGGGGGCGTGGGTTAGGTGTTGTGGCGGGGGGGGGGGCGTAGGTTAGGTGTTGGGGTGGGGGGGGGGCGTAGGTTAGGTGTTGGGGTGGGGGGGGGCGTAGGTTAGGTGTTGGGGTGGGGGGGCGTAGGTTAGGTGTTGTGGCGGGGGGCGTACGTTAGGTGTTGTGGCGGGGGGGGCGTAGGTTAGGTGTTGTGGCGGGGGGCGTGGGTTAGGTGTTGTGGCGGGGGGGGGGGGGGGGGCGAACGTTAGGTGTTGTGGCGGGGGGGGGCGTAGGTTAGGTGTTGGGGTGGGGGGGCGTAGGTTAGGTTTTGTGGTGGGGGGCGTAGGTTAGGTGTTGTGGCGGGGGGGCGTAGGTTAGGTGTAGGGATGGGGGGCGTAGGTTAGAGGGGGCCGCGGCGGGGGGAAAGGGTGGGGGGGGCCGAGAATCTATCTCTAAGGGCAGAGGTGGACGTGTGTGCCTACAGGACAAAGCTAAGAACGAAGGCAGCCTTCAAAAGTCCTCATCTTGTGTTGTGTCAAAAGACAAGGGACTTAAGAAAGACCGAAGTGGCCCTTCCGCATCTTTCGTGCAGTCCTCTTCCATATATTCTCCATTTTGGAAGATGAATACGGAAGATGACCACTCAGAAAATAAAGAGTTTTTGCTTGACCAAAGAGTCATATTTCAGCATGACACAGAGTTGCTATATTTTCTGTGTCATTCCCTCTAGAGCTGAGTTCACTAATTTAGGAGGTACAAGTGATACACTGACGCAGAAGTTTAAGACAGACATTGCATTCTGAGCAAAGAAAGAATTCCCATCATATTAATGGCTGTCTTGTGCCCCAGGAGTAAATTTACCGACTACACAAATATCGCAGAATCGTTCATTACATATAAGTATGGTTCTGAGATTATATAATAGTAGAATTCCCAAATATCAGCTAGACAATGTTGATATCGGGAAATCTGAATTCGAGAATGATCTTGGGGGGTCGTGATTAGTTGGGATCCTAAGCCGAAAAATCAGTGCATAAATGTAAAGCTGAAAAAAGCGAATGGGATACTTGGGTTTATTTTTAAAGCTTTTTAACAACAAGACATCTAAAGCTATTCGTCAGCTTTATCTTGCCCTTGTTAGCTCCTGTTTATATTATGCAGTTCAGTTTTGGTCTTTATACTTATGAACGGACATAAATGCACTTGAAGACAACAGTAAAGGGGTAACAAAGTAAATCCTGAGAATTAGAAACTCTCCTTATAAAGCGAGATCAATAAAGTCAATTTTACATTATCTAGAAAGACGAAGAATAATTGTGTTATATGACTAAAGAATATTATGAATTTTCAGCTTTATTACATCTTCTCACTCCAGTGATTTTTTTTTATCTAATCCCATCTATGTACACAGGATTTTTAGGAACATGTTGCCTCCATTTTTTTTTTCACTTTCCTATTTTTAGTGTCTTTTTCCGCTGTCCGCTATGTTCTATTATACTGATTCTTCTATTCGGATCACTTAAAAAGTAAAGAAGTTTTCTACTTCGTTTCTGTTCTCATTTTGCTTTATCAAGGTTCCGTTTAATTTTTTTATAACTTCCTTTAACAGGTCTCTTGATTCCCACAGTTTCGTGTACTCATCATTTTGTAATTTTTTCCTATTTCTGAGCACTTCTGTTATCTGTTTAGTTCCATTTAGAATCATCTTTAAGGGGTGATTTTTTTTCCTTTTCATATCTGCCAATTCGTCTGTATTCACTATGTTCAGTAGCGTTGAGCCTTCTGCTAACCCAACAACTTCGTCCGTGATCTTTTCCTCTTCAGTTGCTCTATCTGTCCTCGATGTTACTTCCTTTTCCTGACATTCAAAGATTATTTGCAACCTCTATCCATTTTGCATCAGTTAACTACTTGCAGGCGATGAGTCACAATAACGTGGCTGAAGTATGTTGACCAGACCACACACTAGAAATTGAAGGGACGACGACGTTTCGGTCCGTCCTGGACCATTCTCAAATCGACTTGAGAATTGTCCAGGACGGACCGAAACGTCGTCGTCCCTTCAATTTCTAGTGTGTGGTCTGGTCAACAGTTAACTACTTGCTGCCTATTCTGTTCTAATTTCTTGTCTATAATATCTGTGTTTCTATGTTTGCTGGATTCCTTGATCTCCTTAATCACTTGTTTAATGTTTCTTCTTTTCTGGCCACTTATGCACAGATTTGTTGAATTTTCTCTTTGTACTCCTTTTTTTACCGTTAGTAACTTCCTCTGTCTGCCCTTCTTCTTCTTCCCTTGTATATCCTTACCTGTTTGTTATTCTCTTCTACAGATTTGTCGAGTTCTTTGTTTTCCCTTTTCAGGCATTTTCCCTTTTAACTTTCCAGGTATCTTTTACCTTCAATAATTCCTTAAATTGCCGCCCCTGGTTTATAAGTTTGCTAGTCAGGTCGACGACGATTTAGATATCCAGCTTCCTTGCCTATTACTTTACTCTTAAAAAAAAAAAAACTTTTCTTTCTCAATGTTTTGGGTGGAGATCTTTACCAGACCTCTCTGCTTCGACTAACTTGTAAAGAATATACCATAAGGATTGCTAATTCCTTTTTTGGGCAAAGTCCACAAAAACTGCCCGCCTGATAGGCTGGCAGAGCAGCTGTTGATCGCTCACTATATTTTTATTTGAAAACAGCCCCCTCTTGTGTTTCTGTGGGACTCTTCCACAGTTTATAACTGACTCTTTTATAACTAAAATAATTTTCCACATCTAGAATAATGTGTAATGTGTAAGCACTCTATTTTTTTGGACACTATATTTGTACCTTTTATATATCTAAATCCGGTGATCGACAATGTATTTTTAAGTTGTCTTAACACTTACTCAACCAAAAGTTAGGTCCTGTTTCGAGCCTCACTTTCATTTATCCACTAAGCTCCTGGACCCATCTTTTCGAACCTTTGATTGTTTACTGAACTGACTCCAGACCAAATTTTCAGTCATATCTCCTATACATATTTCTCCCTCCTCCTCTCTGAGATACACAGGAGCAGTCTAACTACCAGTCACATATTTACTACCATTTACTACCTGGTGAAAGAAATCCTGCCCATTTGTTTGTAGGGGGGGGGGATGGGGGTGTTGAGCAGCGAGGCAGGTGTGTGGAGCAGTAAGGTGTAGAGCAGCGAGGCAGGTGTATGGACCAGTAAGGCAGGTGTGTGGACCAGTGTGAAGCCCTCACCAACTCATGTTGATGTGCTGGAAGCACGTCCATAACATATTCGACAGCAGAGGGGCGAGACCACAGATGAGCCACGTTCGTTACCCTTCCGGCCCACGCACCACCTGCACCCCTGAGCCTCCTGGCCACAGCTGGACCAGCATACACAACACTGGTGACCGCTCGCGACATCACCATACCCACCCCCACCTGCACTCTGCTCTATCACGTGCCTACACTGCGATTTGCAGACGACAAGTCACAATAACGTGGCTGAAATATGGTGACCAGACCACACACTGGAAAGTGAAGGGACGTCGACGTTTCGGTCCGTCCTGGACCATTCTCAAGTCGATTGTGAATGGTACAGCACGGACCGAAACGTCGTCGTCCCTTCACGTTCTAGTGTGTGGTCTGGTCAACACACACCAGAAGATGAAGAAACGACGACGTTTCGGTCCATCCTGGACCATTATCAAACCTTATTATCACACATGACTTGATAATGGTCCAGCACGGACCGAAACGTTGTCATTTCTTCGTCTTCTGATGTGTGTGGTTTGGTCATTATAAGTCTACATTAGAAAATGATCGAGGACAACGAGATAAAGGGATGCGCTAACATGGGCACGCTTGACGCATGCGTCGTGCAAACACCAACAACCTTGACGAATTTGTCAAGCCTGCAGCCCGTCACTGGGGGGTGGGTATGCCCGCAGCCGTCCCCAATCACACTACTGACGAAGTCATGGAGGGAACCTCAGCACAATACTCCACTCACGTTCATCTTCTTATTATTTAGTTAATATAATAATAACTGAATCAGTAGAGAATACTATATATATATATATATATATATATATATATATATATATATATATATATATATATATATATATATATATATATATATAATTACTATTTTCTGATTTAGGGCTTCAATCCCTCTAACTATTTTCTTAGCATCAGGGCTTAGCTGAAATAGGAGTTCTCCAAAACTCATTTTCGTAATTTCCAGGTGAAGAAAAGAAGTGAATTACTATAGGATGTATTACACTTATTTATACAATTTGCACAACGTTTCGAACCTCCATGGTTCATTCTCAAGTGAAGAGATTTTTCAGGACTGGTTGATTTTATACCCGCACTGGGTCAGGTGATAAGACAATAAAGGTGAAAACATGGGGGGATACATAAGGGATAAATGGGGGGTGAAACATAAGAACATAAGAATAGAGGTAACTGCGGAAGGCCTATTGGCCCATACGAGGCAGCTGCTAACTACATACAAAGATTAATCCAGTGTAATTGGCCTGTTATGTTGAACAGTGTCTTCTGTGTTGGCATCGTTATGTTCTGGTCTTGTCCTTACTCTCATGGTGGGTAGAGTAAATAGTTCCGTGATTTGGGTGTTCATGGTAGGTTGTTCTATTCTTATGTGAATTGCTTCAAGAATTTGTAATCTTCTTGCATCTTGGGTTTTGTCTATTATACAGGTATTTTTGTTCAACATTTCTCTTGTTAGAGTAATGTCATGGGCTTGTCTCATGTGATTCCTAAGGGCACCGGATTGAAGATGGCATGTCAAACGCCTCGTCAGCTTGGTCGACGTCATACCTATGTACTTAGATTGAAGGTTACATCCTTCGTGGGGGCAAGTGTACATGTATACAACGCTTGACTGCTGTAGAGGGTTCTCCGTCGGCTTCGGGCTGTTTTTGATAAGGAGTTCGGAAGTCTTCTTGGTTTTGTAGAATATTATCTGGTTTATGTTTTGGTTAGGAGTAGTGTTTTTACTCCTTTACGGATTATTTCTTTCATTATTCTTTCCTCTTTTATATATTCACTGTGCATGGTTGATTTGTAATATAATTTTATTGGAGGTATTATGGTTTCTGTTCTAGATTCTGGATTATACCAACGGTCCAAGTGTCTTCTTATAGCAGCGTTTATTTCCGCGTTGCTATATCCGTTGTTCACCAATACCTGAGTTACTCTTTCAAACTCTCTACTCACGTTGCTCCATTCAGAGCAGTGGGTAAGCGCTCGACGAATATAAGCATTGAGAACACTGGCTTTGTATCTTTGGGGGCACTCACTTCTACCGTTCAGGCATAATCCTATGTTGGTGGGCTTAGTATATACGTTGGTGCTTAAAGAGGTTCCTGTTTTTGTTATTAGTACATCCAAGAATGGCAGACTGTTATTTTCACTATTTTCATGTGTAAATCGGAGTACTGACTCTCTCTAGATGTCTTTTTAGGTCAATTAGTTCATCTGAGTCTTTTACTATTACGAATATGTCATCTACATAACGGCAATATACAGTTGGTTTTTGTCTGCTACTGGAGACTCTGTCTTCGATGGTTCCCACATAAAAATTAGCAAATAAAACTCCTAAGGGGGAGCCCATTGCTACTCCGTCTATTTGTAAATACATGTCTCCTTGTGGACTGATGAAAGGGGCTTCCTTTGCACATGCTTCGAGAAGACTCTTCAAGTGTGGCTCAGGTATGTCTAATTTGGGGGTGCTCTCGTCTCTGTATACTCTGTCCAGTATCATTCCTATGGTTGTGTCGACTGGGACGTTGGTAAATAGGGATTCGACGTCCAGGGAAGCAATGATTCCATCGGGCTGAGTAGATTTGATCAATTCTAGGAAATCTGCTGATGATTGTAGACTATACTTACTTGGAGTGTATGGAGTTAGGAGTTCATTGAGTCTTTTGGCAAAAAGACTCAATGGGCCCTCTGCAGTGTCCACGTATTGTACCTCACCTCACTCCACCATTCTCTCCTGCATATTTATGTCCAGTACTCGATAAAACCACTCCTTCTGAAAATGTATTAATATACGAAAGTACTTAAGGAAATTCCTGTTTCAATTTTCCTCCGTGGTTTGACACTGTCATATATATATATATATATATATATATATATATATATATATATATATATATATATATATATATAGCTAATCACACGAAGGGGAAAGTAACAGTCCATCCACTTAGGCTACTGTCCTGGTGGTTTGTGATCTGTATTCCACCTTATAAGTCAAGCGAGAAGCTTTGGTCGTTCCTTAACATTCACCGCCATGTGTCTCTCGCCCTTCTTCCTGTGACTGGCGTGTTTATGTCTGCCTCTTACAGAGCCTCTATCGTCTTTTTTAATTTGTTTATTTAAGCACTTTTTTAGGCTTTTTTTGTCCTCTCTCCGCTGCTTTGTCTGCTGATCCAGGGGGGGGGGGGGGGGTGTCCACGGCTACTTGGTGCTGCTCCTCCTTCTGGGGTTGGCTAAACGGCTCCGTTCATCTTAACATTTGTGAGCAATGAATACAAACATCTCATTTGTTGCTTTTCTTTCTCTGTTTATCATCAATGTAAACACCCGTGGTAGGAGCTCATGGTGTGGGCACTCGTGGTGTAGAGTGTGGGCACTCGTGGTGTAGAGTGTTGCCACTCGTGGTGTAGAGTGTGGCCACTCGTGGTGTAGAGTGTGGGCACTCGTGGTGTAGAGTGTGGCCACTCGTGGTGTAGAGTGTAGGCACTCGTGGTGTAGAGTGTGGGCACTCGTGGTGTAGAGTGTGGGCACTCGTGGTGTAGAGTGTGGCCACTCGTGGTGTAGAGTGTGGCCACTCGTGGTGCAGAGTGTGGGCACTCGTGGTGCAGAGTGTGGCCACTCGTGGTGTAGAGTGTGGCCACTCGTGGTGTAGAGTGTGGGCACTCGTGGTGTAGAGTGTGGCCACTCGTGGTGTAGAGTGTGGCCACTCGTGGTGTAGAGTGTGGGCACTCGTTGTGCAGAGTGTGGGCACTCGTGGTGTAGAGTGTAGGCACTCGTGGTGTAGAGTGTGGCCACTCGTGGTGTAGAGTGTAGGCACTCGTGGTGTAGAGTGTGGCCACTCGTGGTGTAGAGTGTGGCCACTCGTGGTGTAGAGTGTGGCCACTCGTGGTGTAGAGTGTGGGCACTCGAGGTGTAGACACCTGTGAGGGGCACTCATGGTAGAGACCTCAGTGTCATCTACTTGATAGTAAATAGGTACCTGGGTGTTAGTCAGCTGTCACGGGCTGCTTCCTGGGGGTGGAGGCCTGGTCGAGGACCGGGCCGCGGGGACACTAAAAAGCCCCGAAATCATCTCAAGATAACCTCAAGATATAAGACGCATAAAAGTAACATCAATTCCGAGTTAATATTCATCCAGCAGATTGAAATACAACGAGTGGAAGCACACTAGATGCAGCATAACTAAGCGGTTGTGTCAAGACAGGTGAGGTGAGTAGTGAGGTGAGTAGTGAGGTGAGGTGTGAGGTGAGGTGTGAGGTGAGGGCCTTGGCAGACAATAGTGTACACCTGCCTGGGGTATCACCCACCGGGTGATAAATGTCACTAACTGGGTCATACTATCTTGTTGATCACCTCTTGTGATCCAGGTTACTCCTTCACTTCACCAAGAATTGTCAAGTGGATGCAATTTATTTTCAAACAATAATTCAGTTTATTGATGGATAAATTCTTGAAATATAATAAATGAAAATACAAAAAGAAATCGCCGATTTACGCAATAAACGATATAATGAAAGAGTAGTACAACTAATATTATGACAACAGGAGCCATATGCAAAGGTCAAGCATGTTACCTTTTTTGTGAGTGTCTTGGCTTCAACCTGGAGTGTTCCGTGTCCCACCGGCGGCCACTGATCTTCCAGACGTTGCACAGTAACGCAACACTTCACCTGTTTGAGCAAGGAGCACATGACTTTTATGAAGGCAAGTTGACCTATCGCATGTACCTTGCGGAACGATGGCATTTCAATACCACAACTTCTGAAGAAGCTGGTCTCAATTTCTTCTCCCCTCTTACCCCCCATCTACTTCCCGCCCTACCCCCGGCCCACTGGACTTGTTGCCCTCATTCAACACTCCACTGGACTTGCTTTCTGCACACTACATCTTCCCGTGGACTTGTTTCTTCCCCCTCATGTCATCCCTATAACTCCACTCTTTCCTGGACTTTCCATCTCCACTGCTCCACCCGTCCCTGGACTTACTACCTCCACAACTTCACTCTCTCGTAGACTTGCTACCACCACCAGCAAGGCCAATCTACATACGATTTTTCACCCACATCCCTTCTTCTCTCTTTCCAAGTCTTGTCCACCCCCCTCAACCCTCGCCTTCAACCCCTGCAACTCCATCCCACTCTCCCGAGGTGACAATTGAGTTGCCACATTCCTCAGAGCAAGACGTGCACAAAGCAACCTGCACTATGCAAACCCCCTGCAATATGACACTATCTCCTATGCCAAGAAAAACATTTGCGCAATCAATTGTTGATATTAGAGCGTCCGGTGTCACAAGGCGGTGTTCTCCTGGAGGAATAGGACGCTTTTACACACAAAATGGTTGAGCAATCAGAAGCTTCACCTGCTGGCATTCTGTGTTGTTTTAGAGCAGTTATCCTAAACAAGAAATGGATTAATGCAAGAGTTGGTTTACTAGCATATCACTTTGTGGTAAACTGGAAGAGTGAACCTTCCCTGTGGGTCTGGGTTTCTCAAAACCCAAATGTCGAGTACACAATGTGTCAACTTTGTGAAAGAGAAAACATGCACTCTCTTGAACATTATATTGTAGAATGTCCCATACTGACTGACTTTCGCCCTCCTGGGCTAAGGTATGCTGAACTCTGTAATTACTATATGAGTACTGGAACACTTGATGATATATTGGACTTGTATCCAAGATTGACCATGTAATAAATCAATTATACAATGTATATATATGATGTAACTATATAACCTGAGCTTGTAAAAGCACCTTCATCACCTTCAGTGATTAAGTGCTTAATTGCACACTAGTTTCTTTATCAGCTATCTCACCCTGTCAGAGTAAATGAGACAAATGTATGTGAATGCATGTGTGTGTATATATTTATGTATATGTGTGTGTGTATGTATATGAATGGGTATAAAGCATATATGGAAGCTGATCAGAATGGGGTACTTATCATTTCATAAGAAAAAAATTAGAAAAATAATGAAACTCAGGAAAACTTGGCTTATTAGGCAAATCGGGCCTTGCATAGTAGGCCGAGAAGTGCGTTCTGGCTACTAGGTACGACATATATATTATATATATATATATATATATATATATATATATATATATATATATATATATATATATATATATATATATATGCGAACAAGCCTGAACGGTCTCCAGGCATATATGCAACTGAAAACTCACCCTAGAAGTGAAAGGCCAGATAAAGAAAGATAATGTCAAGACAGGTGAGATGAGTAGTGAAGTGAGCAGTGAAGTGAGCAGTGAGGTAAGCAGTGAGATGAGGTGTGAGGTGAGGAGTGAGGTGAGGGCCTTGGCAGACAATAGTGTACACCTGCCTGGGGTAACTGTACCCACCGGGTGATAAATGTCACTAACTGGGTCATACTATCTTGTTGATCACCTCTTGTGATCCAGGTTACTCCTTCACTTCACCAAGAATTGTCAAGTGGATGCGATTTATTTTCAAACAATAATTCAGTTTATTGATATATAAATTCTTGAAATATAATAAATGGAAATAACAATAAATCGCCGATTTACTCAATAAACGATATAATGAAAGAACAGTACAAATAATATTATGACAACAGAAGCCACATGAAAAGGTCAAGCATGTTACCTTTTTTGTGAGTGTCTTGGCTTCACCCTGGAGTGTTCACAGGACACTGAGTGTACTCACCTAGTTGTGTTTACTGAGGGTTGAGCTTTGGCTCTTTGGTCCCGCCTCTCAACCATCAATCTACTTGTGTACACATTCCTGAGCTTCTCGAGCTCCATCATATCTATATTTGAGATCTGTGTATGTCCTGTGTGTGTGTGTATGTCTGTACTCATCTATTTGTACTAGCCAATTTGTTCCTGCAAGATCGAGCTTTAGCTCTTGGACTCCGCTTTTCTAGCCGTTGGTTGTCTAATGACCTCTGGCTTATTTTTCTATCATACCTGTTTTGAAAACCAAGGGTCAGATTCACGAAAGCACTTACGCAAGCACTTACGAACCTGTACATCTTTTCTCAATCTTTGGCGGCTTTGTTTACAATTATTAAACAGTTAATGAGCTCCGAAGCACCAGGAGGCTGTTTATAACAATAACAACAGTTGAATTGGAAGTTTTCATGCTTGTAAACTGTTTAATAAATGTGACGAAAGCCGTCAAAGATTGAGGAAAGATGTACACGTTCGTAAGTGCTTGCGTAAGTGCTTTCGTGAATCTGGCCCCAGGATTGGAGTTAGCGTCTGCAATCTGGTCCTTTAGGTCATTCCGTTTACTCACTGCCCTTACGCTAAAAGCAAACTTTCTAACATCCCTATGACACATCTGAGGCTCAAGTTTCCATCCGTGCCCTCTTGTTCTATTGTTATTCATTGTAAACATTTCATCTCTTTCCACCTTGTCAATCCCTCTAAGTATTTTATACGTCTGAATCATGTCCCCTCTTCTCCCTCCTTTCGTTTGTGTGTGCGTGTGTGTGTGTGTGTGTGTGTGTGTGTGTGTGTGTGTGTGTGTGTGTGTGTGTGTGTATGTGCGTGTGTATGTGCGTGTGTGTACTCACCTAGTTGTACTTACCTTGTTGTGTTTGCGGGGTTTTGAGCTCTGGCTCTTTGGTCCCGCCTTTCAACTGTCAATCAACTGGTGTACAGGATCCTGAGCCTATTGGGCTTTATCATATCTACACTTGAAACTGTGTATAGAGTCAGCCTCCACCACATCACTTCCTAATGCATTCCATTTGTCAATCACTCTGACACTAAAAAGTTCTTTCTAATATCTCTGTGGCTCATTTGTGGCACTCAATTTCCACCTGTGTCCCCTAGTGCGTGTGTACCTTGGGTTAAATAGCCTGTCCTTATCTACCCTATTAATTCCTTTGAGAATTTTGTATGTGGTGATCATGTCCCCCTAACTCCTCTGTCTTCCAGCGACGTGAGGTTTAACTCCCGTAGTCTCTCCTCGTAGCTCATACCTCTCAGCTCGGGTACTAGTCTGGTGGCAAACCTTTGAACCTTCTCCAGTTTAGTCTTATGCTTGACTAGATATGGACTCTATGCTGGAGCTGCATACTCCAAGATTGGTCTAACATATGTGGTATACAAAGTTCTGAATGATTCCTTACACAAGTTTTTAAATGCCGTTCTTATGTTGGCCAACCTGGCATATGCCGCTGATGTTATCCTCTTGATATGGGCTTCAGGGGACAGGTCTGGCGTGATATCAACCCCAAGTCTCTCTCTCTCTCTCTGACTCTTGAAAAATGTCATCCCGCAAATGATACCTTGTATCTGGTCTCCTGCTCCCTACACCTATCTTCATTACATTACATTTGCTTGGGTTAAACTCCAACAACTACTTGTTCGACCATTCCTTCAGTTTATCTAGGTCTTCTTGAAGCCTCAAGCTGTCCTCCTCTGTCTTAATCCTTCTCATAATTTTGGCGTCGTCAGCAAAAGTTGGGAGGATGAGTCTATACCCTCTGGGAGATCATTTACTTACATCGGAAACAGGATAGGGCCTAGTACAGAGTCCTGTGGGACTCCACTGGTGACTTCACGCCAATCTGAGGTCTCACCCCTCACTGTAACTCTCTGCTTCCTATTGTTTAGGTACTCCCTTATGCACCGGAGCACCTTACCAGCTACACCTGCCTGTCTCTCCAGCTTATGCACCAGCCTCTTATGGGGTACTGTGTCAAAGGCTTTCCGACAGTCCAAGAAAATGCAGTCCTGCCATCCTTCTCTTTCTTGCTTAATCTTTGTCACCTGGTCGTAGAACTCTATTAAGCCTGTAAGGCAAGATTTACCCTCCCTGAACCCATGTTGGCGATTTGTTACGAAGTCCCTTCTCTCCAGATGTGTTACCAGGTTTTTTCTCACAATCTTCATCATCACCTTGCATGGTATACAAGTCAAGGACACTGGCCTGTAGTTCAGTGCCTCTTGTCAGTCACCCTTTTTGTATATTGGGACCACATTAGCCGTCTTCCCTATTTCTGGTAGGTCTCCCGTCTCAGGTGACCCAGTATACACTATGGAGAGTGGCAAGCAGAGTGCCTCTGCACACTTTCAATACCCACGGTGAGATCCCGTCTGGACCAACAGCCTTTCTCACATCCAGATCCAACAGGTGTCTCTTGACCTCATCTCTTGTAATTTCAAACCTTTCCAAGGCCGCCTGGTTTACTACCCCCTCTCCTAGCGCAGTGACCTCACCTTGTTCTATTGTGACGACCTCCTGGACCCTCTTGTTGAGTTCTTCGCACACCTCTTTGTCATTCTCTGTATACCTATCCTCGCTTATTCTAAGTGTCATTACCTGTTCTTTCACTGTTGTCTTCATCCTGATGTGACTGCGGAGTAGCTTTGGTTCGGTCTTGGCTTTGTTTGCTATATTATTTTGAAATTTTTCTTTGCTTCTCTTCTCACACTAACATACTCATTCCTGGTTCTCTGGTATCTCTCTCTGCTTTCTGGTGTTCTGTTATTTCGGAAGTTCCTCCACGCCCTTTTGTTCATTACCTTTGCTTCTATACATGCCCTATTAAACCATGGATTCTTCTTTTGCTTCTCTGACTTTTCTTTTTGGGCCGGGATGAACCTGTTTACTGCCTCCTGACACTTTTGGGTGACATAGTCCATCATGTCTTGTACAGACCTATCTGTGAGGAGGTTTGTGTCCCATGGTATATCCCAAAGGAAACTTCTCATCTCCTCATAATTTCCCTTTCGGTATGCCAATCTTTTGTTTCCCAGTTCTATTCGGGGGGAGATAAATCCTAGCCCTACCAGGTACTCGAAGATCAATTCACTGTGATCACTCATTCCCAAGGGCGCTTCCAACTTAACTTCCCTTGTATCCCACTCATTTAGGGTAAATATCAAATCAAGCATTGCTGGTTCATCTTCCCCTCTCATTCTTATTGGTCCCTTGATGTATTGGCTTAGAAAGTTTCTTGTTGCCACGTCCAGCAGCTTAGCTCTCCATGTTTCTGGTCCTCCATGTGGGTCTCCGTTCTCCCAATCTATCTTCCCATGGTTAAAGTCTTCTATGATTAGTAGTCCAGATCCATTCCTGCTAGCGACAGAAGCTGCTCTCTCTATTATGTTAACGGTGGCCATCTTGTTTCTATCATATTCCTGTCTGGGTCTTCTTTCATTTGGTGGTGGATTATATATGACTACGACTATAATTTTTTGTCCTCCAGTTGCTATGGTGCCTGTGATATATTCATTGAAACCTTCACTGAATAGCCATCTTCTCAAAATCCCAGCCTTTTCTTACCAGCAAAGCTACACCACCACCTGCTCTTCATTTTCACTCTTTCCTCACAACACAGTAGTCCTGTGGGAACACTGCATTTGCTATGGTTTTCGTTAGCTTTGTTTCTGTGAGTGCTATTATGTCTGCATTTTCTTCTAGTACCCATTCTCCAAATTCATTTGCTTTATTTGTAATTCCATCAATGTTAGTGTACATTGCCTTGAGGCTCACTTTCTTCTGTCCCTTCTCATATCGCCTCCTTGGTGAGTGTTCTGCTGGTGGGGGAAGCTGTTCCATGGGTGTGAGGATTTGTTAGGTGGATAACAGGGTCTCAGCAGATACTGGGGTGAGGGGTCAAGTGTAGGGAGGACAGGAAGGAAAAGGGAGAGGGAAGACAGGAAGGAACAGGGGGAGGAGGTACATAGTGGGAGGAGGGGAGGGGTAGCAGGGTGGAAATGGGGTGTGGGGGAAGGAGATTTGGCTGAGCATTTGATTGGCGGCAGGGAGGGTTTGGGGTAGGTGGGGAGTTTCTATGCAGAGGAGAGTGGTGGAGTTGCTCTCCCCTCTGGTGTTACTGGGTTGCTGGTTGTGGGTTTCCCCCTCACCTCTGGGGATGTTGTGTTGGGAGCTGTAATTTCCTGGTCCTCTCGCCCTGCGTTTCTTCCCTGCTTCTGCCGCCATGGCTCTCTCCTCCCTCGTCATGTCCCTCTGGAGGAATACTTTTTTGAATTCTCCCCACATATTGCAGGTAGCTCTTCTTTGTTAAAATCTTCTCTTTTGTGTTCTCGTTTTCAAACACTATCTTTAACACACGGTCTCGGTCTTTGTTGTACCAGCCTAGCCTGAAAACCTTCTCAATGCTATGTTGAGCCCCTTCCATCTCTAGTGCCTTCAGTATTTCATTCACTGCCGCTCTGTCCTTATCATTCCATTCAGTCCTATTGGAGCCTTCCTGCTCCTTAATACCCACAGCTACCAGTGTGTGTGTGTGTGTGTGTGTGTGTGTGTGTGTGTGTGTGTGTGTGTGTGTGTGTGTGTGTGTGTGTGTGTATTTGTGTACTCACCTAATTGTTCTTGCGGGGGTTGAGCTCTGGCTCTTTGGTCCCGCCTCTCAACCGTCAATCAACAGGTGTGTGTGTGTGTGTGTGTGTGTGTGTGTGTGTGTGTGTGTGTGTGTGTGTGTGTGTGTGTGTGTAGGTGTGTGTGTGTGTGTGTGTGAGTGTGTGTGTGAGTGTGTGTGTGTGTGTGTGTGTGTGTGTGTGTGTGTAGGTGTGTGTGTAGGTAGGTGTGTGTGTGTGTGTGTGTGTGTGTGTGTGTGTGTGTGTGTGTGTGTGTGTGTGTGTGTGTGTGTGTGTGTGTGTGTGTTTTAATGTTTTAATGAACACAACCAAAAAACTGCAAAAGACGATTCTAACACGCATCTTCTCTAAGTTTCTAATGATGGTGTTTTTTTAAGAATGAAGTTGAAAAGTTAAATCTCCAAAATTCACTAAAACAATTTAATTAGGCTGGAATTCATCAAGTCGATTACATGTTGATAATGGAAGAATCCAGCTAATTAGAGCGCCGAGAACCTCACAATCAAGGATGCAACCCTGGGTATAATTTATACAAAAGTGCCATTAAAAGAAGCCATTAAACTAAAAAATAAGACTACAGTACCTCTAACTCAAATAGTAATCAAGAGCGACTATTTTATTACAAGTATGAATACATTAATTATATTACAAACATGAATACATTAACGAGTCAGATTCAGTTAACGTGC
>NC_091243.1:4505170-4537670 GCF_040958095.1 Procambarus clarkii | reverse complement strand
GAAAAATGCACGATTGATCACATTCCCGTAGCTCACCATATAACGCTCCCACACCCCCCAGCCACTGAGGCACTCACAACAATGCATACCAGATATAACAATCTTCTACAACTTATAACACAACACGGGTAGACAGACGAGCACAAAAGACTACAAAGGGAACTACAAGATGAGCTGCAAGATCTATGCCAAACAGAGTACACCAAAAAATGGGATAACCTAATAAGCAAAATTCCAGTCGACAACAGAAAGCCAGGAAAGTTCTGGAAAAAAAATAAAAACCTTCTTCTCGGCTGAAGAAACACCCTACATCATAGACGCCTCAGGAAATCAACTCTACGAGGAGAGAGAACAAGAACACGAATTCAGGAAGTTCTGGGAAAAAATATTCAGGATAAATCTGGAAGAAAATTTAAACTTTTGCTTCATTAATGAAAGGGAAATTACAACTCAAGGCGATAACAGAGCTGCAGCACTACTCCCGACGCAAACAATAGACCTTAACAACATTCGCAATGAATGTCACTTGATGAAAAACATAACCATTGCAGAGGTCCATAAAACAATTATAGGCTTCAAAAACAAGGCGTCGGGCAAAAGCAAGATAAACAAGATGGTATTAACCAACCTACCAGTGATTGCACTCCATCAATACACATGTATAGTAAATGCAGCTCTTGTATCTGGACTATTCCTCACATACATCAAGAATGCCACAATCAGAATAATCCCCAAGCCAGGTAAACCCCCAACCCAAACTGAAAATTACAGGCCAATTTCCCTCCTCGAAGTACCAAGCAAAATATTCGAAAAAATAATCAATCAGAGACTTGTGAAGTACACGGAAGAGGAAGGGAAGTATAACACCAGGCAACATGGGTTTAGACACCACAGAGGGGCCCATACAGCTATAGCCCTGATCTACGAGCATACAGCCAACGCAGTGTCGAAAAAAGATCAGTGTAATATAGTGCTTAGTGACGTCTCGAAAGCCTTCGACAAAGTGTGGCACACAGGCCTAAAATATAAGATATCTGAACTAGGGCTTCCTGAGAGATTTACTGCTACTCTCTGCAGCTTCATAGACAACAGAACTGCTAGGCTCAATATCGGCAGCAACTTGGGTGACGTAATAGAACTGGAAAGTGGAGTACCACAAGGAAGCTGCCTCTTCCCCACTCTATTCAACATATATACAGCTGACCTACCCCAACCCCAACATGGAGAATACATCACATACGCTGACGATGTCACCCAAATAATATAAGAACCGGGACCATCAAAGCCACTACTAGCCGACAAGACCAAGGCGGCAATTGAATTCATAAACAACTTTGAGAAGCAATGGAAAATTAGCACAAATAAACAAAAATGCCCGAAACGCATTGCGTAATAGTGGCTTTAGGCATTGTATGTACTAGCTCTATCTATATATCAATCCATTAATGTAACATCACTTGTATGTATATACCTTACCTGAATAAACATCTGAATCTGAATCTGAAAAGTTTCAAATAATACGCATTGCAAAAACAAACCCCAGACCCCATTATCCTTGACAACCGCCCGATTCAATATGCCGAGGTATGCCTCTCCAACCTCTTTACTCCCCCCCCCCACAACAACAAAAAAAAAAACATACCACTCCCTCCTTCTGCCACTATTTATACCAGTTTGGAAACGTTTCCTTTTTCTTCAGAAAGGGTTTCTCCTCAAGATACCCCTCCTCTCTTCTTGACCCCCTCTCCTCTTCTTAACTACCTCCCATGATCATGATGATGATCTCCAATGATCAGACGATCATTGGTGCGGTGGCCACGGAACTGTGTACGTTTAGGGGTGATCCTGGACGGATTGTGTTCGAATCCTGGCCGGGTGAAATAGAGTTCTTAGTGATCAATAGCTTACGCGTTCATGTAGCTTTCTCTCACACACTATATATATATATATATATATATATATATATATATATATATATATATATATATATATATGTGTGTGTGTGTGTGTGTGTGTGTGTGTGTGTGTGTGTGTGTGTGTGTGTGTGTGTGTGTGTGTGTGTGTATCACGAAAATAAACACGTGATTAAAAATGTGACAGTGTCAGACCACGGAGGAAAATTGAAACAGGAATTTCCTTAAGTACTTTCGTATATTAATACATCTTCAGAAGGCGTGGTCTGACAATGTCATTCATATATATATATATATATATATATATATATATATATATATATATATATATATATATATATATATATATATATATATATATATATATATATTGGAAGCCCTCTTTCTTGTAAACATGTTGTTGAATATGACCGAAAGGGCAAGACTAATGATTCTAACACGAATCTTCTCAATATTTCTTACGTTTTTCTTCACTGTCGGGGGTACAAGATAAATTAACTCTCAAACGTTCATTTTCTTATTTTTATTTATGGTCTGACTCCTAAAAGCGTCTCGCAAGAACTTCTCACATTTTCAAAGACAGGTTTTTACACACATCATTTCATGCTAATATTCGTTTTTGGGTGAGTGAGGTGATATGACACACATGTTTTTTGGTGAACTGACAAAAGACAGAACACGAAACGATGGGTATATTGCATATTTGCTGCTTTTGTATTGTTCTTGTTGCTTCTATGTTGGTTCGGGGTCTTGAGGTGGATAGAATATAGTTGTGCATTAATTGGCTGTTGATTGCTGGTGTTGACTTTTTGGTGTGTAGTGCCTCGCTGATGTCGAGTCTCCTACTATCGCTGTATCTGTCGATGATTTCTGTGTTGCTTGTTAAGATTTCTCTGGTGATGGTCTGGTTGTGAGAGATTATTTGTTCCTTGATGAAGCCCTGTTGTTTGTGCATTGTTGATCACCTAGAAAGAGAAAAAAGACGTTGTTGTCTTGTCTATATACTGAGATCTTTGGGGCTGACAGTTCCCAAGTGGGCATGTGAAGGCATAGGCGACGTTGGTTTCTTTCGAGGACTTCTGTTTGGTGTCTGGAGAGTTCTTCATAAGCAGGTTTGCCGTTTTCTTGTTTTGTAGTAAATTGTCAATTGTATCTTCTGATTTTCGCCTCTGGGTATGACGTTCCTATTAATAATATCTTTCAGGACACTTTCCTCCGTTTTATGAGCTGTCGAAAAGAAGTTCCTGCAAAACAGTCTAATAGGGGGTACAAGTGTTGTGTTAGTCGACACTTCGGAGGTTGCATGGCGTTTCACCTTTCTTTTTATGACGTCTTCAACATAACTGTTAGAGAAGCCATTGTTGACTAGGACCTGCCTTACCCTATAGAGTTCTTCATCGACCTGCTTCCAACCAGAGCTGTGAGTGAGAGCCCGGTCGATGTAAGCATTGACAACACTCCTCTTGTACCTGTCTAGGCAGTCACTATTGGCATTAAGGCACATTCCTATGTTTGTTTCTTAGGTTAGGTTAGGTTAAGATAGGATAGGTTAGGTAGGGTGGGTTAGGTTCGGTCATATATCTATGTTAGTTTTAACTCAAATTAAACAAAATTAACTCATACATCATGAAATGAATAGCTTTATCATTTCATAAGAAAAAAATATAGAAAAATATATAAATTCAAGAAACTTGGCTTATTAGGCAAATCAGGTCTTGCATAGTAGGCCGAGAAGTGCGTTCTGTCTACTAGGTACAATATATATATATATGTCGTACCTAGTAGCCAGAACGCACTTCTCAGCCTACTATGCAAGGCCCGATTTGCCTAATAAGCCAAGTTTTCCTGAATTAATATATTTTCTCTAATTTTTCTCTTATGAAATGATAAAGCTACCCATTTCATTATATATGGGGTCAACTTTTTTTTACTGAAGTAAAAATTAACGTAGATATATGACCAAACCTAACCAACCCTACCTAACCTAACCTAACCTATCCTAATAGGTTAGGTTAGGTTAGGTAGCAGAAAAAGTTAGGTTAGGTTAGGTAGGTTAGGTAGTCGAAAAACAATTAATTCATGAAAACTTGGCTTATTAGGCAAATCGGGCCTTGAATAGTAGGCTGAGAAGTGCGTTCTGGCTATTAGGTACGACATATATATATATATATATATATATATATATATATATATATATATATATATATATATATATATTATTATGCAAATTATATTTATCCTGTGATGATTGAAGATGAGTATTAGGAGTCATAGGAGTGGAGCTGAGAGGTGGTGGAGTGAATGGTGGTGATGATGGAGTGTTGGTTAATGGAGTAGTGGGTGTGGTGGTGGGTGTGGTGGAGTTATACTGTGTGTTGGAGTTGTGTGTGTGTATTCACCTAGTTGTGTTTGTGGGGGTTGAGCTTTACTCTTTCGGCCCGCCTCTCAACTGTCAATCAACTGTTTACTAACTACTTTTTTTTTTATCCCACACCACACACACACCCCAGGAAGCAGCTCCGCAACAGCTGTCTAACTCCCAGGTACCTATTTACTGCTAGGTAACAGGGGCATTCAGGGTGAAAGAAACTTTGCCCATTTGTTTCTGCCTCGTGTGGGACTCGAACCCGCGCCACAGAATTACGAATCCTGCGCGCTATCCACCAGGCTACGAGGCCCCTACGAGGCTTTGTGTGTTTGTGTGTGTGTGTGTGTGTGTGTGTGTGTGTGTGTGTGTGTGTGTGTGTGTATTAACCTAGTTGTGCTTGCGGGGGTCGAGCTCTGCTCTTTCAGTTCGCCTCTCAACTGTTAATCAATCAACTGTTACTAACTACCATTTTTTTTCCACCCACCCACACACACACACACTCACACACACACCCAGGAAGCAGCTCCGCAACAGCTGTCTAACTCCCAGGTACCTATTTACTGGCAGGTAACAGGGGCATCAGGGAGAAAGAAACTCTGCCCATTTTTGTTTCTCGCGGGCGGCGGGAATTGAACCCGGGCCACAGGATTACGTGTCCAGCGTGCTATCCACACAGCTACTGGCGCCCTACAGGTGTGTGTGTGTGTGTGTACTAACCTAGTTGTACTCACCTAGTTGTGCTTGCGGGGGTTGAGCTTTAGCTCTTTGGTCCCGCCTCTCAACCGTCAACCAACAGGTGTACAGGTTCCTGAGCCTATTGGGCTCTATCATATCTACACTTGAAACTGTATATGGAATCAGCCTCCACCACATCACTTTCTAATGCATTCCATTTGTCAACCACTCTGAAACTAAAAAAGTTCTTTCTAACATCTCTGTGGCTCATTTGGGCACTCAGTTTCCACCTGTGTCCCCTAGTGCGTGTGTCCCTTGTGTTAAATAGACTGTCTTTATTAACCCTATCAATTCCCTTGAGAATCTTAAATGTGGTGATCATGTCCCCTCTAACTCTTCTGTCTTCCAGCGAAGTGAGGTTTAATTCCCGTAGTCTCTCCTCGTAGCTCATACCTCTCAGCTCGGGTACTAGTCTGGTGGCAAACCTTTGAACCATTTCCAGTTTAGTCTTATCCTTGACTAGATATGGACTCCATGCTGGGGTTGCATACTCCAGGATTGGTCTGACATATGTGGTATACAAAGTTCTGAATGATTCTTTACACAAGTTTCTGAAAGCCGTTCTTATGTTGGCCAGCCTGGCATATGCCGCTGATGTTATCCTCTTGAAATTACACATGTGCGTGTGCGCGCGTGTGTGCGCGCGTGCGTGCGTGCGTGCTGGTGCCACGGCCCCACTCCGTGTCGTCCAGTGTGAGGTCTCTCTGTCTCCATAAATGTGGTTCAAGTCGGCACTCCTCACTCCCGGGATAAGATCATGGCAGCTCTAAGCGTGTGTCGTGTTACCCGCCAGCTCACACGAGCTGTGCCACCGCCGCCCTTCTGGGTCGCTGAGGCTGTCATGTCACCGCTGCCAGCAGTGTGGTTCACTGTCATGTCGTTCACTGTCATGTCGTTCACTGTCATGTCGTTCACTGTCATGTGGTTCACTGTCATGTCGTTCACTGTCATGTGGTTCACTGTCATGTGGTTCACTGTCATGTGGTTCACTGTCATGTGGTTCACTGTCATGTGGTTCACTGTCATGTCGTTCACTGTCATGTCGTTCACTGTCATGTCGTTCACTGTCATGTCGTTCACTGTCATGTCGTTCACTGTCATGCCTCCACCTCACTGTGGAGGTGCCGTGTTTCATAAGACACCGTATCGTGTGGAGGTGATGCTCTATATGTTACATCATGTCACGAGGAGTTGGAGCTCTATGTTATGACATTTACTCACCTAATTGTACTTGAGGGAGTTGAGCCTCGGCTCTTTGGTCCCGCCTCTCAACTGTTAATCAACTGGTGTACAGGTTCTTGAGCTATTTGCCTCTATCATATTTATATTTGAAATTAAATATGGAGTCAGCCTCCACCACATCACTTTCTAGCGCGTTTCATTTGTTAACTACTCTGACACTGAAAAATGATTTCTAACGTCTCTATGGCTCATTTGAGCACTCAATGTCCACCTGTGACCCCTTGTGCTTGTGCGACCTATGTTAAATAATCTGCCTTTATCTACCCTATCAGAATCCCGAGATTCCCCTGAAAATCATGAATGTGGTAGTCATGTCTCCCATAACTCTTCTTTTTTGAGGAGACGTGAGGTTCAATTCCCGTAGTCTCATACCCTTCACCTCGGGTACTAATATGGTGGCATACATTGGAACCTTCTCCCATTTAGTCTTGAGCTTGACTTGAAACGGTTTCCAAGCTGGAGCTGCATACTCCAGGATTAGTCTGACATATGTGGTATGCAAGGTTCTGAAGGATTTCTTACTCATGTTTCTAAAGGCAGTTCTTATGTTGGCCAACCTGGCATATGCCGCTGATGAAAGCCTCTTGATTTGAGCTTCAGGGGGCAGGTCTGGGTGTAATATCAACCCCCAGGTCTCTCTTACTGATTCTTAAAGGATTTCATCTCCAAGATGGCACTTTGTATCTGGCCTCCTGCATCCTCCTGCATCTTCATTACTTTACATTTGCTCGAGTTAAACTTTAGCAGCCGTTTGATGGCCCATTCCTTCAGTTTGTCCAGGTCTTCTTGTAGCCTCAAGCTGTCCTCCTTTGTCTTGTCCTTTCCTTTCTCATAATTTTAGCATCATCAGGCAATATTGAGAGGAATGAGTCTATACCCTTTGGAAGATCATTGTATATAAAAAATAGGAAAGTTCCAATTACAGAACCCTGTGGGACTCCACTGGTGACATCACCAGTGGAGGGAGCCGGTCGGCCGAGCGGACAGCACGCTGGACTTGTGGTCCTGGGTTCGATCCCAGGCGCCGGCGAGAAACAATGGGCAGAGTTTCTTTCACCCTATGCCCCTGTTACCTAGCAGTAAAATAGGTACCTGGGTGTTAGTCAGCTGTCACGGGCTACTTCCTGGGGGTGGAGGCTTGGTCGAGGACCGGGCCGCGGGGACACCAAAAAGCCCCGAAATCATCTCAAGATAACCTCAAGATCACGCTATTCTGAAGTCTCACCCCTCACAGTAACTCTGCTTCCCAATACTTAGGCGGTGTGTCCACTCACAGGATGAGTGGCGCTGCCCAATAAACTCGCCCCTCGGGGCAAATTTTTAAACAAATTTTTTTTAGGTACTCCCCTATCCCCTGGAGCACCCTACCAGATACTCTTGCCTGTGTCTCCAAATTATGCACCAGCCATTTATGTGGTACTGTGTCCAAGGCTTTCAGGCAGTCCAAGAACATACAGTCTACCCAGCCTTCTCTTTCTTGTTTAATCTTTGTCACCTAGTCGTAGAATGCTATTAAACCTGTAAGGCAAGATTTACCATCCCTGAACTAATGGTGGTGATGCTGTCACGAAGCCCCGTCTCTCCAGGTGATGTTGACTGGATGACAGGAGGAGCTGATGTTTCATTGGATTAGATATCAGAAATGATGTTCCAATTGATATCATGTCATGAAAATGCAAAATATTCTTGTCTTGATATCTGGAGATGATGTTTTGCCGCATTTTATGATTAAAAAATACAAAAAAATGGATTTACATCATATAGGTAGAATAATGACCATCCAGGAAGATATGAAGAAAATATACGATTGGGATGTTACGGTACAATGACTTGTCACTGGATTTAATTAAATGAAGTGATGATATTCTTCTAGATATCATGTCACGAGATTAAGATGTTTGACAGGATTGAATGACACGAGGAAGTGAAGTTCCCATAGATATGACATGAGTCACTGGAGTGTAAAGTCATGTCATAACCATACGAGGCTCCATTTGATGTCATCATATGAGAATTCGAATTCCACTACATGTCATGTCGTCAGAAGATGACATGACATATAGCCCACCTTTAGCTGTCATGTCATGACAACACTGAAGATATCCTGGGGTCATGATAGATATGGCTATAAGTTTCATTAAAAGCTTCCAAGAATTAATTAGATAAGATTAGATAATCTTTTCTGGTAACGGCTGACAATAAACCGAAACCATTCTGGCTGAACTAAACAAGTCTTAATCAGTCTAAAACAAAGTGAAATTTTCATTTAACATAAAAATACATTTAGTTAATAAATTTCAGGGAAGTGTATATAGGCAAAACACTATGTAATAGTGATGACGAAAGCTATAGTCAAATTATCATACAAATTGTAAACTAATAAATACTTAACGGTGAAGTGAAATACATTGAAAAAAATAATCATTCTCGATTTGCCGACATATGATAAGGTTCAGACGAGGCTGTTAGGGTACAGAAGCGGTACATGAGTGATACAGCAACCGAGCTACGAGAGTACAGACATAGGGCTGACAGCCGACACCGTGGCGTAAGATGTGATAGAACTGACACTCTACGACACCGTGGTAGAGCAATGAATATGCCCTCGTTATGGAATAAGAGAGGGGGTGAGAGGGGGTGGCATAGAGATGGTGGGGGGTAAGCTGTGGAGGGCTGGTGGTCGTACCTCCGGCAGCAGCGTATGTAGAGAGCGTGGAGGAGGGGGAAGAGTGTTGAGAGCAAGGCACATCCCCCCACACCCGGCTCCACCACCACGCTACACCCAACACCACCTCAACCCATCCGCCCGCACCCCCAACACGCACACACACACACGCCGCCCGCGCCCTTACGCATCGGTGCCAGGTGTCCCTGGTCTGTGTCTACCAGTGCCAGGTGTCTCTGTCTACCAGTGCCACGCGTCCATAGTTTCTATCTACCAGTGCCAGTTGTTCCTAGTCTCTAAAAGTGCCAAAAACCCGATATTGATTTTTGTATCGACGACACCCGTGCTGGCTAAGAGGACTGTAGGGGACGTGTATCACCAGTGCCAACACCAGTGACGCCAGCCTCTCGTACGACACCAACAGTGCCATGAGTAGAGGAGGAGGTAGGTCCTAATTCTACCCTTAGTGCCACGGTTTCCTGTGTGTGTCTGTACCACAGGAATGAACGACCGACGAATCAAAATAAACTTTGTATCGCCAAAAACACACAAATATTATTTGGTGAATTATTTTTGCTTTTGATTCAGGTATTGTAGACCAATTTTTTTTTTGCTGTTTGGTCAGTCTTGCTGGCTGCTGTTGTTGTTGTTGTTGTTAGCGTATTGTTGTTGCGTATTTGTGAGCATTCAAGAGTCTTTTAAGTGTTTGTTGAGGTACACCAACGAGTTTTTTGTATATTAGGCAATCGCAGCTCGTGAGGGGCACTCGCAGCTGGTGGTGTAGTGTGAGGGGGGCACTCACAGCTGGTGGTGTAGTGTGAGGGGACACTCACAGCTGGTGGTGTAGGGTGAGGGGCACTCACAGCTGGTGGTGTAGTGTGAGGGGCACTCACAGCTGGTGGTGTAGTGTGAGGGGGCCACTCACAGCTGGTGGTGTAGTGTGAGGGGGCACTCACAGCTGGTGGTGTAGCGTGAGGGGCACTCACAGCTGGTGGTGTAGTGTGAGGGGCCACTCACAGCTGGTGGTGTAGTGTGAGGGGCACTCACAGCTGGTGGTGTAGTGTGAGGGGGGCACTCACAGCTGGTGGTGTAGTGTGAGGGGCACTCACAGCTGGTGGTGTAGTGTGAGGGGCACTCACAGCTGGTGGTGTAGTGTGAGGGGCACTCACAGCTGGTGGTGTAGTGTGAGGGGCACTCACAGCTGGTGGTGTAGTGTGAGGGGGACACTCACAGCTGGTGGTGTAGTGTGAGGGGGGCCACTCACAGCTGGTGGTGTAGTGTGAGGGGGGCCACTCACAGCTGGTGGTGTAGTGTGAGGGGGGGGCACTCACAGCTGGTGGTGTAGTGTGAGGGACACTCACAGCTGGTGGTGTAGTGTGAGGGGCACTCACAGCTGGTGGTGTAGTGTGAGGGGCACTCACAGCTGGTGGTGTAGTGTGAGGGGGGCACTCACAGCTGGTGGTGTAGTGTGAGGGGGGCACTCACAGCTGGTGGTGTAGTGTGAGGGGGGCACTCACAGCTGGTGGTGTAGTGTGAGGGGGGCACTCACAGCTGGTGGTGTAGTGTGAGGGGCCACTCACAGCTGGTGGTGTAGTGTGAGGGGGACACTCACAGCTGGTGGTGTAGTGTGAGGGGCCACTCACAGCTGGTGGTGTAGTGTGAGGGGGCCACTCACAGCTGGTGATGGGGCTCACATGAGAGCTGAAGTCATTGAACACCTCTCCAATAACTCTCTGTGCAACACTGTGTTACATCACCCGATATTGTGTTGCTTGGACAGTTTTCTGCGCTCCACTTTACAATAAATCAAAATCGAACCTGTGCTTGGGTCCTAATTTTCCGCATACTCCACCTTCCATCAGTAGGAAGGATCTTGTGGATAATATTATATATATATATATATATATATATATATATATATATATATATATATATATATATATATATATATATATATATATATATATATATATATGCAATTGACGATCACAAAACACTGATCATTTTATGCGGAAAATCCACAGAGAAATATGAAATGAGGTGAACGTTTCGGCTTTGTTAAAGCCTTTGTCAACACCAGACTGACTCAGTCTGGTGTTGACAAAGGCTTTAACAAAGCCGAAACGTTCACCTCATTTCATATTTCTCTGTTCATTTTCCGCATGCATATATATATATATATATATATATATATATATATATATATATATATATATATATATATATATATATACAAACCCAGGTGTTCTCAATGTTTATATTCGTCGAGCGCTTACCCACTGCTCTGAATGGTGCAACGTGAGTAGAGAGTTTGAAAGAATAACTCAGGTATTGGTGAACAACGGATATAGCAACACAGAAATAAACACTCCTATAAGAAGACACTTGGACCGTTGGTATAATCCTGAACCTAGAACAGAAACCACAACACCTCCAATAAAATTATATTACAAATCAAGTATGCACAGTGAACATAAAAAGAAGAAAGAATAATGAAAGAAATAATCCGTAAAGGAGTAAAAAGCATTACTCCTAACCAAAACATAGACCTTATCTTGAGGTTATCTTGAAATGATTTCGGGGCTTTAGTGTCCCCGCGGCCCGATCTTCGACCAGGCCTCCACCCCCAGGAAGCAGCCCGTGACAGCTGACTAACACCCAGGTACCTATTTTACTTCTAGGTAACAGGGGCATAGGGTGAAAGAAACTCTGCCCATTGTTTCTCGCTGGCGCCCGAGAACGAACCAGGGACCACAGTATCACAAGTCCAGTGTGCTGTCCGCCCGGCCGACCGGCTCTCCGACCTGATCATATTCTATAAAACCAAGAAGACTTCCGAACTCCTTATCAAAAACAGCCCGACGCCGACGGAGAACCCTCTACAGCAGTCAAGCGTTGTATACATGTACACTGGAGCCGGTCGGCCGAGCGGACAGCACGCTGGACTTGTGATCCTGTGGTTCTGGGTTCGATCCCAGGCGCTGGCGAGAAACAATGGGCAGAGTTTCTTTCAAGCTATGCCCCTGTTACCTAGCAGTAAAATAGGTACCTGGGTGTTAGTCAGCTGTCACGGGCTGCTTCCTGGGGGTGGAGGCCTGGTCGAGGACCGGGCCGCGGGGACACTAAAACGCCCCGAAATCATCTCAAGATAACCTCAAGATAAGATTGCCCCCACGAAGAATGTAACCGTCTATTCTCAGTCTATTCCGACCATTCTCAAGTCGACTGTGTGACCGAAACATCGTCGTCTCTTCACTGTCTAGTGTGTGGTTTGGTCAACATATATACAATTGTGTTATACTAAAGTTTCTAATTAATTGATTTTAATTCTAAGCTAAATTGATTTTATATCTGTAGCCAGTCGGCAGCAGGTCCTTGGTAAATACAATATCTTCAATATCTTAAGAACAATATATTAAAGATAATAAAAACTCTTCAAGACAATAACTTTTCACAGGTGCTCTTATTAACGAAACATTCGGCAGGTATGGTGTCACGGTGGGGGGGGGGGCATGTAGTGGTGTCACGGCACTGTGTCACTGACAAGTCACAATGAGTTGTGGTGCCAAATCACCGCCAAGGAGGAGCACCGTTGTGTTCTCCACGACCCTCCCCCCTCCCCCCCTCCCCCCTCTAGAGTCGTGACGACCCCAAGGCATCACGACCCCCCACCCACCCCTAACGACCCGAACTCTGTAACGACCCCTCAGGCTCTCAGCCCGTGGCTATCCTTATCTTCAACACCCTCATCCTTCAGAGATGCCGCCCAGTTTCTGCTGTGTAAGTAAGAATTTGTCTCAAACTACTAATGTTCATTAAACAAACAAACAATTAATGCAATTAGTGTAACAAATGCAAACTCTGAGGCTTACACGACTGCTGTACCTTGGAAGTACAGGATTAATAACGTATTTCACCGCCCACGCCCTCCCTCCACCGCCCACGTTCTCCGCCGCCCACGTTCTCCGCCGCCCACCCCCTCCACCGCCCTCGTTCTCCGCCGCCCACGTCTCCCTCCACCGCCCTCCGCCGCCCACGCCCTCCACTGGGAGTTCCGGTGTACTCTCCCATCCAGTCTTCAGCTTGCGACGACTAGACTGTGAAATTCAAGGTGAACTGTGATGCTGCAGTGCCAGGATGTTGCACAGCTTCGACGTCTCAGTGTCAGGATGTTGCACAGCTTCGACGTCTCAGTGTCAGGATGTTGCACTGCTTCGACGTCTCAGTGTCAGGATGTTCCACAGCTTCGACGTCTCAGTGTCAGGATGTTCCACAGCTTCGACGTCTCAGTGTCAGGATGTTCCACAGCTTCAACGTCTCAGTGTTAGGATGTTCCACAGCTTCGACGTCTCAGTGTCAGGATGTTCCACAGCTTCAACGTCTCAGTGTCAAGATGTTCCACAGCTTCGACGTCTCAGTGTCAAGATGTTCCACAGCTTCGACGTCTCAGTGTCAGGATGTTCCACAGCTTCAACGTCTCAGTGTCAGGATGTTCCACAGCTTCGACGTCTCAGTGTCAAGATGTTCCACAGCTTCGACGTCTCAGTGTCAAGATGTTCCACAGCTTCGACGTCTCAGTGTCAGGATGTTCCACAGCTTCAACGTCTCAGTGTCAGGATGTTCCACAGCTTCAACGTCTCAGTGTCAGGATGTTCCACAGCTTCGACGTCTCAGTGTCAAGATGTTCCACAGCTTCAACGTCTCAGTGTCAGGATGTTGCATTAGCCAAGACTGGGAATGTCCAAACAATATTACTGAACTAGTTTTCTATTCTACTGAAATACTTGGACGTCTAAGAACTAGGCAATTATTGTACTGGGATGCCCCTTTAACAAGGTAAACCAGTCCTGGGATGCCCCTTTAACAAGGTAAACCAGTCCTGGGATGCCCCTTTAACAAGGTAAACCAGTCCTGGGATGCCCCTTTAACAAGGTAAACCAGTCCTGGGATGCCCCTTTAACAAGGTAAACCAGTCCTGGGATGCTACTTTAACAGAATATTACTGCTCATAAACAGAGTACATTGACAAGTAGTCTTCCTATAAGCATTAAACCATCAGTCTAGCTTTGTGTATGGTGACTGACGCTCCTTTGAACGCCGCGTTAATTTTTATTTTCAATTTTGCCCCGAGGGGCGAGTTTATTGGGCAGCGCCACTCATCCTGTGAGTGGACACACCGCCATAGTGACAGTATTGGGCAGCGCCACTCATCCTGTGAGTGGACACACCGCCATAGTGACAGTATTGGGCAGCGCCACTCATCCTGTGAGTGAACACACCGCCATAGTGACAGTATTGGGCAGCGCCACTCATCCTGTGAGTGGACACACCGCCATAGTGACAGTATTGGGCAGCGCCACTCATCCTGTGAGTGGACACACCGCCATAGTGACAGTATTGGGCAGCGCCACTCATCTTGTGAGTGAACACACCGCCATAGTGACAGTATTGGGCAGCGCCACTCATCCTGTGAGTGGACACACTGCCATAGTGACAGTATTGGGCAGCGCCACTCATCCTGTGAGTGGACACACTGCCATAGTGACAGTATTGGGCAGCGCCACTCATCTTGTGAGTGGACACACCGCCATAGCAGCATGTACAACACTCCCCAAAAGGAAGAAAACCCGCTGGGTTGTGTTTTGAGTCTGTATGGTAACTGACGCCGGCGTTGGCGAGGAGGTTGTAAGGGCATATGGTTCCCGGTGCGCGGGGTCTCTAGAGGTGCGACTGTATTCACTCCAGTGTTGGTGGGGACACGTACTTAATGCGGGCGAAGTGTGCCAGGGCAGGCTATACTGATCACATGCCCCCGAATGACGAGGTGGGTACTCGTAGGCACACTGTATCTTGGTTGGTTCATTGCCTCTTTGAGCCTCTGGAAGGTTGAGAGGCAGTAAGCTATTTAGGCGCAATAGTTTACTGACTATCCGGCAAGTATACTTTACTATTGAACATAGCCCAGGTCTAAAGTAAACTGTTCAGTGTAAATACACCGAGAGGTTGGTTTACCTTGCTTAGTGTATATCCTATCTACATCACACTATGTAATCCTTCATATAGTCTAGGGTAGCTGCCTAACGGCAGATCTAGTTAATTTATGTAAATAATACTAATAAAATGTATTATTATTTATTATGTATAAAACTATCTCTGCGGATCTATATTTCTCTATTTCACGCGCTGAGCGACTTTACTCCTATGTATAACACAGCTCGTGGTGCACTGAGGAATGTAGATCACCACACATGTAAAGCTCTGTGACAGCAGTCTCCGTGGTGTAGTGGTAAGACACTCGCCTGGCGTTCCGCGAGCGCTATGTCATGGGTTCGTATCCTGGCCGGGGAAGATTTACTGGGCGCAATTCCTTAACTGTAGCCTCTGTTTAACGCAACAGTAAAATGTGTACTTGGATGAAAAAACGATTCTTCGCGGCAGGGGATCGTATTCCAGGGACCTTAGGATTAAGGACTTGCCCGAAACGCTACGCGTACTAGTGGCTCTACAAGAATGTAACAACTCTTGTATATATCTCAAATAAAAATAAAATAAAAATAAATAAAATAAATAAATAAGTGTTCTTGTGTCAGCCAATACCATGATAACACCTGCTATCATCGTGCGCCTCTGTCATATGCTTTTGTGTTTAGGAATGCTTACTTTTGTATAGATGTTATCCTCTGTAACTAAATGTTATTGTTCAAGTATAAACTTTTCTGTTTAAGTGTAAATGTTTAAATGTTTTAACTGCATAGAAGTCTTTTTTCTGAACTGTGTTTTGTAGCTTCTGAAGCCTGACTTGTGAGAGTATGATTATCCCAGTTACAGAGCATCATACAGTGTGTACTTACCAGACTGTGTCAACGGAAGAGTGCTCTAGCTCTAGGGCCCCGTTACATGGGTGTAGACACACAAAATCAGCCTCGGTGGAAGACCTAACACTTACAATCACATATGAACAACACCTTCCGATGGACAACAGAAATATAAATTCCAATACAAGACAGTGAGCAGATCTCCTCACAGAACGGAACAACCATTTAAGAGATGCAGGGTGATCGAGCGATCAGCCAGGACAGGATTTCACGAACAAGGCAACTTCCTAGAAAACCCGGACACCCGGACGAGCTGCTGGAGAATTAAAAATTCTCGAAATCTTCCACGGGATTTGCATGGGGCCCACACCTTAGACGTGGCCGAGGTTCCCAGAGACCGTAAAGAAGAGCAGCTGGGGGCGCCTTGGGCCCAGCCTGGAGCACCACCTGTCAGTCAGGCAGGCAAGGGGCCCCCCTCCAGCCGGCCTCGCCTGAGGGCCCCACCAGCCGGCGTGGCCCCAGAGGGCAACACACACTCTAGAACTGGGCGAGACTTGGCCTGGTTAGGCAAGTTAGTCTGCTGCTGTTGTTGTCCGACTCCTTGCTCTAAGTTAGTTCTTTGTGTATTTGTTTGTATGTCCAGTAAGTGTATACATGATTGTAAGCATGTACCTATTCATGTATGACCGTGTATACACATGTATGTATATGCGCATGAGCTCTCTCGCGCTTATGTATGATTGCGCTTTCATTTAAGCTTTTGTGTTAAAGAGTGTCTGTTGCTGCTGCCTTCACCAGGAGTGAAGGCAGCAGCAACAGACACTGTGAGGAGTCGAGATGACACGACGTCACCATGAGGGCGGCCAGAGCAAAGCGTGTCACTTCCTCATTGTGAGTGACATGTGGCGTGACATGAGTGTCCTTTACATCACGAGGGTCACGCACCAAGAGTCACGGCCGTATCCACGTTATTGAGTGCCAATGCTTCAGGGGTGAGTGCCAATGCTTCAGGGGTGAGTGCCAATGCTTCAGGGGTGAGTGCCAATGCTTCAGGGGTGAGTGCCAATGCTTCAGGGGTGAGTGCCGTGTCTAGAACGGAATCACGGTACTGGGACATGTGTACCGTGAGACATAGCTCGGATGGTGTCACTGTTACGGTGACTCCGTCCTTCACCAGGCTCTTTAGCTCTTGGACCCCGCCTTTTTAACCAATATTTTTTTCCTCTATTATGTCTACTACATTTAATTTCTCTATAACACACACACACACCGAACCTGTTCCCAGAGGCCAACATCAAAAGGATATCATCAGCGGCATATACTAGATTGGCCAACATAAGAATTGTCTTTAGAAACTTGTAAGGAATCGTTCAGGACCTTGTATACCACTTATGTCAGACCAATCCTGGAATATGCAGCTCCAGCCTGGAGTCCCTACCTAGTTAAACACGAGACAAAGTTAGAGAAGATCAGAGGTATGCCAGCAGATTCGTCCCGGAACTGAGAGGTACGAGCTACTAGGAAAGGCTAAGGGAGCTGAACCTCGCATCCCTGGAAAACAGAAGAGTAAGGGGAGACATGATAACCACCTACAAAATTCAAAATTCGAAGGAGACTTGACAGGGGTGGACAACGACAATTTCTTTAGCACGGGCGGAACACGAACAAGGAGATACAGGTTAAAATTTAGTACCCAAATGAGACACAGAGACATTAGAAAGAATTTGTTTTGTTTCAGAGTAGTTACAAATGGAATGCATTACGCAGTGATGTGGTGGAGGCTGACTCCATACATAGTTTCAAATGTTGATATGATACAGCCCAATAGGCTCAGGAACCTGTACACCAGTTGATTGACAGTTGACAGGCGGGATCAAAGAGCCAGAACTCAATCCCCCCTCAAGCACAACTAGGGGAGTACAACTAGGTGAGTACACACACACACACACACTGACAGCTGAGTGGACAGCACTCGAGATTTGTAGTCCTAAGGGTCCGGGTTCGATCCAGGCGGAGGCGGAAACAAATGGACAGTTTCTTTCACCCTGATGTACCCGTTCACCTAGCAGTAAATAGATATCTGGGAGTTAGACATTTGCTATAGGCTGCTTTCTGGGTTTGTGTGTCTTTGTGGAAAAAAATAAGTTGATTGACAGTTGAGAGGCGGGCCCAAAGAGCCAGAGCTCAACCTTCACAAGCACAACCAATTGAGTACAAATAGGCGAGTACACGCACAAGCGCACGCACGCACGCACGCACGCACGCACGCACGCACACACACACACACACACACACACACACACACACACACACACACACACACATTCACATTTCCAGGCAACAGCTCGTAGCAGTTGTTTAACTCCCAGGTACCTCTTTACTGCTAGGTGAACAGTAGCATCAGGGCGAAAAAAATTATGCCCACTTGTTTTTGCCTCGTCTGGGGAATCGAACTTGGGCCCTAAGGATTACGACCCCAAAGCGCTGTCCACTCAGCCGCGAGGCCCCGCGTCTTTCATGTGTATTCACCTATTTGTGTTTGCGGGGGTTGAGCTCTGGCTCTTTGGTCCCGCCTCTCAATTGTCAATCAACTGATCCCCCCCCCAAACACACCCCAAGGAAGCAGTCCGCAGCAGCTGTCTAACTCCCAGTTACCTACTTACTGCTAGGTAACAGGGGTATCAGGATGAAAGAAACTCTGCCCATTTGTTTCCGTCTCCACCGGGAAACACACGGTGTGTGTGTACTTACCTAGTTCTTACCTAGTTATGCTTGCGGGGGTTGAGCTCTGGCTCTGGCTCTCAACTATCAATCAACAGGTGTACAGGTTCCCGAGCCTACTGGGCTCTATCATATCTGCACTTGAAACTGTGTATGGAGTCAGCCTCCACCACATCACTTCCTAATGCATTCCATTTGTCAACCGCTCTGACAATGACAAAATTCTTTCTAAAGCCTCTATGGCTCCTTTAAGCACTCAATATCCATCTGTTTTCCCTAGTGCATGTGCCGCTTGAGTTAAATAGCCTGTCTTTATCTACCCTATCAATTCCTTTGAGAATCTTGAATGTGGTGATCATGTCCCCCTAACTCTTCTGTCTCCCAGTGACGTGAGGTTTAATTCCCGTAGTCTCTCCTAGTAGCTCATACCTCTCAGTTTGGGTGCTAGTCTGGTGGTAAACCTTTGAACCTTTTCCAGTTTAGTCTCCTGCTTGACTAGATATGGACTCCATGCTGGAGCTGCATACCCCAGTATTGGTCTGACATATGTAGTATACAAAGTTCTGAATGATTCCTTACACAAGTTTCTAAAGGCCGTTCTTATCTTGGCCAACCTGACATATGCCGCTGATATTATTCTCTTGATATGGGCTTCAGGGGACAGGTCTGGCGTGATATCAACCCCCAAGTCTTTTTCCCTCTCTGACTCTTGAAGAATTTCACCTCCCAAATGTAACCTAGTATCTGGCCTCCTGCTTCCTACACTTGTCTTCATTACATTACATTTACTTGGGATAAATTCTAGCAACCATTTGTTCGACCATTCCTGCAGTTTGTCCAGGTCTTCTTGAAGCCTCAAGCTGACCTCCTCTGTCTTAATCCTTCTCATAATTTTGCCATCGTCCGCAAACATTGAGAGAAATGAGTCTATACCCTCCGGGAGATCATTTACGTATATCAAAAACAGGATAAGTCTGAGTACAGAGCCCTGTGGGACTCCACTGGGGATTTCACGCCAATCTGAGGTCTCTCCCTTACTGTAACTCTCTGCTTCCTATTGCTTAGGTACTCCCTTATCCACTGGAGCACTACCAGTTACTCCTGCCTGTTTCTCCAGCTTATGTACCAGCCTCTTATGGGGTACTGTGTTAAAGGCTTTCCGGCAGTCCAAGAAAATGCAGTCCGTCCATTCTTCTTTTTCTTGCTTAATCTTTGTCACCTGATCATAGAATCCTATCAAGCTAGTCAAGCAAGATTTACCCTCCCTGGACCATGTTGATGGGTTGTCACGAAGTCCCTTCTCTCCAGATGTATTATTTGTTTCTTTTCCTCACAATCTTCTCCATCACCTTGCATGGTATACAAGTTAAGGACACTGGCCTGTAGTTCAGAGCTTCTGCCTGTCACACTTTTTGTATATTGGGACTGCATTAGCAGTCTTCCATATTTCTGGTAGGGCTCCCGTTTCCAGTGATCTACTATACACTATGGAGAGTGGCAAGCAAAGTGCTTCTGCACACTCTTTTAGTACCCATGGTGAGATTCCGTCTGGACCAACAGCCTTTCTCACATCCAGATCAATCAGGTGTCTCTTGACCTCCACTCTTGTAATTTCGAATCTTTCCAAGACCGTCTGGTTTACTGCCCCCTCTCCCAGTGCAATGACCTCACCTTGTTCTGTTGTGAAGACCTTCTGGAACCTCTGGTTGAGTTCTCCACACACTTCTTTATCATTCTCTGTATACCTGTCCTCACCCGTTCTAAATTTCATTACCTGTTCTTTCACTGTTGTTTTTCTCCTGATGTGACTGTGGAGTAGCTTTGGTTCGGTTTTGGCTTTATTTTCTCTATCATTTTCATACTTTTTCTCTGCTTCTCTTCTCGCACTAACATACTCTTTCCTGATTCTCTGGTATCTCTTTGTGCTTTCTGATGTTCTGTTATTTCCGAAGTTCCTCCTCGCCTTTTTTGCTCTGTTCCTTTGCTTCCATACATGCCCTATTAAACCATGGATTCTTCTTTTGCTTCTCGGATTTTTTCCTTTGGGCCGGGATGAACCTGTTTACTGCCTCCTGACACTTTTGGGTGACATAGGTCTGTACAAGACATGATGGACTATCTGTGAGGAGGTTTGTGTCCCGTTGTATATCCCTTAGGAAACTTCTCATCTCCTCATAATTTCCCTCTCGGTATGCCAATCTTTTGTTTCCCAGTTCTATTCGGGGGGAGATAAATCCTAGCTCTACCAGGTACTCAAAGATCAATTCACTGTGATCACTCATTCCCAAGGATACTTCCAAATTAATTTCCCTTATATCCGACTCATTTAGGGTAAATATCAGATCAAGCAAGACTGGTTCATCCTCTCCTCTCATTCTTATTGGTCCCTTGATGTGTTGGCCTAAAAAGTTTCTTGTTGCTACGTCCATCAGCTTAGCTCTCCATGTGGGCCTCTGTTCTTGGGGTTAACAGTCTATCATTGGGTTAACAATCTATTTTCTCGTGGTTGAAGTCTCCCATGGTTAGTAGTCTAGATCTGTTCCTGCTAGTGACAGAAGCTGCTCTCTCTATTAAATTAATGGTGGACTAATGGTTAATATAATGTTTTATTAGTGTGTGTTTACTAGTTGTGTTTACTAGTTGTGTTTACTAGTTGTGTTTACTAGTTGTGTTTACTAGTTGTGTTTTTGCGGGGGTTGAGCTTTGCTCTTTCGGCCCGCCTCTCAACTGTCAATCAACTGTTTAATAACTATTTTTTTTTTCCCACACCACACACACACACCCCAGGAAGCAGCCCGTGACAGCTGACTAACTCCCAGGTACCTATTTACTGCTAGGTAACAGGGGCACTTAGGGTGAAAGAAACTTTGCCCATTTGTTTCTGCCTCGTGCGGGAATCGAACCCGCGCCACAGAATTACGAGTCCTGCGCGTTATCCATCAGGCTACGAGGCCCCCTTGATGTGTGTGTGTGTGTGTGTGTCTCTGTGTCTGTCTTTACACTCGTGAGAGCTATGTTCTAAATGCCAAAATGTGAACACCACTTTCTAAATATTTACACAATTTCGTAATTATAAGCACTCAATTTCAAGTGGAAGTCTCACGTTAGCTGGCAGATCACGAAGTCAGGAAGATTAAGGGTCGAGACACTTACTAAGTCAAATTACAGCGTCCTAATAGTATAAACGTCAGTTCTGCTTACCAGGGCATCATCTCAGCTCTTCAAGAGAGAGAGCAGACAATTAAGAGGGAGCCAGTGGATCACCACGAGAGGTGGTTCACAAGAGGCTGAAGAGGTGGAATCTGGGAGATTCACGGCCAGTGGCCTTCCCCCTCAAGAATCTTGAATTTATTCTATCAATCACTTGTATTAGAGAGGGAGGGAGAGAATTATCAGAGAAAAGCGCCAAGCCATTACGACTATATAGCACTTGGAAGGGGTCACGATAAGGATTTGAGATGGGACGGTAGGGGGGGGGGGAAGGAAGGAATGGTGCCCAATCACTTGTTGACGGTCGGGGATTGAACGCCGACCCGCATGAAGCGAGACCGTCGCTCTACTGTCCAGCCCAAGTGGTTGGACATTGTATTGGAGAGGCTAAGTGTGTTGTGCTCACCTAGATGTGCTTCCCTAGATTTGGTTGCAAGGTCGAATTAAGAGTCTCTTAGCCCCTGACTTCTGAACGATTGTTGCAATGACTCAGTTCCTACGTTTTTATCACACATACATTTGCAATGTTTGAACAGTTACCTTCAAGGACTTCTACGTCTTACCTAATCCTATTAGTGACAGTTCTAACAGTGAAAAAGTTCTTTCTGGGGTCTCTTTGAGTCTTCGAATTTCTAGATTCCAATTATGCTTTGAACAATGCTGATTTGAGTATATTGTTAATTTCCCTTTGAATTTTATATGTTGTTACCATGTCTTTCCTTGTTGATCGGTCCCTTTAGGTCAGGGACGAGCCTCGTTACATATATTTGGATATTTTCAAGTTCAGAGTTATCTTTTATCAAGTAGGGGGGTTCCATGCGCATGTACTCGCCAAGTTGTATATGTGAGAGTGAGCCTCGGCTCTTTGGTGTCACCTCACAACCCTTTAGCAACTCTTGTACAAGTTCTAGAGCCTTTTCGGGGTGTGTCATATCTATTTTAATTTTTTTTATTTATTTTTAATTTTTATTATTTTCTACCACAGACGTTGCCACACAAAAAATTAAAGCTGTGTACGGAGTGTGGAATATGCCTCCACCACATCACTTCATAACGCATTCTCATCACACACACACCCAGGAAGCAGCCCGTAACAGTTATCTAACTCCCAGGTACCTATTTACTGCTAGGTGAAAAGGTGCATCAGTGTAAAAGAAACTCTGCCCATTTGTTTCCGCCATCGCCTGGGATCGATCCCCGGACCCAAGGATTACGTGTGTGTGTGTGTGTGTGTGTGTGTGTGTGTGTGTGTGTCTGTGTGTGTGTGTGTGTGTGTGTGTGTGTGTGTGTGTGTGTGTGTGTGTGTGTGAGAGAGAGTTCCTTCCCAGCCGGGGGGGGGGGGGGGCTGTGAGGATCCTTCAGGAAAAGCGTCACAGTTAACGCATATCCGCGGCCACCAACGACGTGTGCGTCATGTCCACTCTATTTGTTACATGTGTCGTTATAGGAAGATTGTTACGTTCATGGTAACAATCTTCCTATAACGATTGTCTTCTGTTTTGTCTACTACCTGCTTCCATTTCTTTCATAAATGCTGGTGAACCTCCTTGCTCATGACTGGTCAAACTATCGATAAACGTAGCCATTTTCTCTATAATTAGTTGTGCAAATGTGTAAGTGATTATCAAGATCAAAATCAATGAGAAGTAGACTTCACATTCTCTCTCTCGGACCGTCATGTAAACAAAAAAATGAAAGATGTGCACCCCTGTCTTTCCCACATCCTGTCCCACCTTCACCCTCCCGTGGAGACTGACCTTTCCCATTTCCTAGACACTGACCTGCTTCCTGACCTACGTAGATACGGGGTCTGTGACCCCCGGCCTGTGACCCCCCCTGACCTCCGGTGACCCCTGGCTACGGGAGTCAAAATAACTCAGCTATAACACAACTGATTCACCAAACTCTGGTGGTAGACGGTAGACAGAGTACAAGGAGATAAACCTGATATTCCCCTGTAGACACCGATAGATGTAGATATCGATAGATAGACCCCCTCTCCTCCTCCTCCTCCATCCCACACGAGAACGGAAACATAGTCTTGCTTGGAACCTCTGGGAACACTTGTGGGTTTCTACGTGAGCAGATTTCCTAAAATTTTTCACCGTTTATAGCATAGATTTATTGAGTAACTAGAGGGGGGGGGGGTTCCCGGCGTTGGTCGGGTGAGGAAGGTCATATGTTCCCGACACACACTATCTTCATCACTCATCATCTTCACTGCACACTATCTCCATCTTTGCTACACTCAACAAAGATCACTGTATACAGCTTCAGTGTACGCGTCAATCATCACTGTAACCATCTTCGCAATAATTTTTTTTTTTTTAATTTTGCCCCGAGTGGGGGAGGTTACCCTCGTCCACCCTATGACCATCCTCTATCACCCACCAGTCACCCTGCAAAGTTTGGTGAGTAGCTCCTATCACACGAACAAACACACACGGAATTTTGTTGTTGCTATCTGTTAACTATTAAGGCTGTGTGGGTGGGGGGGGGGTGATTGTTTTCTTTGTCTAGGGTTGTGGAGCGTTGTTTGGTGTTCTTGTGCAGTGTTGTGGAGGTGTGTGTTTGTAATACTCGTCTGGGAATGTTGGTCTTGAAGAAGATGAATCAACGTCGGTATGTTTGGGTGTGTGTGGATTAGCGTCATGAGGCCGTATACAGCATACATGATTCAAGCTCTGGTGCTACAAGTCTTGTTAAGTATACCAAGCTATATCAAAATATACAAAGCTTACTCTAAATATTGTATATACATTACTGTATCCTTCCCACTGTGGCCATACCAGCATGTATTTCATACCATCCCCGACCATCCAAGTGGTTGGTCACCATTCCTTCCCCTCGTCCCATCCCAAATCCTTATCCTGACCCTCTTCCCAGTGCTATATAGTCGAAATGACTTGGTGCTTTTAAAATTACCTTACCTTCTTAGAGAAGGTTTCAGCTATTGAGATTCTTTACTATGACTGTGCGTTCAGTACGTGTTTTACGTATTCTTCTATTTCCCCTGCTTTGAACGGGGAGGTGAGTACTAAGCAGTACTCATGGTCGGAATGAGGAAGTGAGTACTAAGCAGAACTCATCGTAGGAGAGGTGACGTTGTAGTAGTAGCAGTAGCAGCAGTAGGCATCTAGTAGTCTCAGGAGACAATGGAGTTGCGCTCTAGTTGTCGAGGCTGGGGCGTCCTCTCCAGGTTGCAAAGCCTGGGGGTAGGTCGATATGGAGAAGCTGTTACCCATGCAGCAGGTCCCCTCCTCTCCACGTTGCTGACATGTTCTAATGGAAATGCAACCGTCAATACGCTTGGTTCCAGCGCCGCTGCAGGAGCTGCCAGAACGAGGCTGAGGTCAACAGCGGAAGGAAAGCACAGATCATTTAACAAGAAGGAGCATTTGTAGTGCTTTCTCCTAGAACTGAAGGTTCTCATTACTTTCATTCACTTTCTTGCTAGTTGCAACATTTCCTCCACCATGCATACTGCATGTTTGGTCGTAAGACATCATTTTGATGTCTTACGATGATGTCTGATGATGTTTGATGTCTTATCATGTCTGACGATGATGTTTGATGTCTTATTTTTGATTATTTAAATATCTTTTTCATTATATAAATATCTTTTTCATTATATAAATATCTTTTTCATTATATAAATATCTTTTTCATTATATAAATATCTTTTTCATTATATAAATATCTTCTTGATTTAGCATATATTTTTTATTTATTATATATTTTTGATTTACTGTATGTATATCTTTTGATTATATGTTTTCCACTCTGTGAGGAGTCCTGGTGCCGTCTTGTATCCATTTAAAATTCCTCGTTTTTTTGTAGCTATATATAGTTGGTATTTAGAAATGTTGAATGGCATATTGATTTCAGGTGCCCATTGGACTTTTTGACGTCTGTCTGTTTCCCTGTGTTTTTCTGAGGCAATAGTCCTGTTGATTTTGTTATCATCTACAAAGTATGACACGAACGATTTGCAATTTGATCTAATATGAGAGACGATTGGGCTATATCTGCTACCTTTAGTGCCGCTGTAACTTCGTCAGTAAATAGGCTGTCTCTCCATCTTGCAAGGAGCGCTGTTGACTGACTTTCGCCCTCCTGGGCTGAGGTATGCTCAACTCGGAAAATACTAAGTCCTTAATAACACATTAGTTTCTATGGCAGCTATCTTACCCTATCAAGGTAGGAGAGACCTTATATATATATATATATATATATATATATATATATATATATATATATATATATATATATATATATATTAGTCCCCCTTCTTCCAGCCCCTCCAATGCGTTATGTGTGGTTTCCTCCGAGGCTATGGGTCCCCCTTCTTCCAGCCAGAGGTGGTACTCCCTTCCCTATATATAAATATATATATATATATATATTATATATATATATGTGTGAATAAGATTTTGGATTTGTTTTCTACCTCGTGTATCACCGGAGGCCGACTCAAATTTGATTCTGTTTGCTCACTGTTTATTCAAAATCGGATTTTTTCCATAATATTATATATATATATATATATATATATATATATATATATATATATATATATATATATATTTGAATATATTGTATAGTTAGGCCTAGATTAGGTTATAACTTTGGGTTCAGTTTGCAATTGTGTGTGTGTGTACATACCTAGTTGTACTCACCTAGTTGTGCTTGCGGGGGTTGAGCTCTGGCTCTTTGGTCCCGCCTCTCAACCGTCAATCAACAGGTATTCAGCACAGTGTGTGTGTGTGTGTGTGTGTGTGTGTGTGTGTGTGTGTGTGTGTGTGTGTGTGTGTGTGTGTGTGTGTGTGTGCGCGCGTGTGTGTGTGTGTGTGTGTGTGTGTGTGTGTGTGTGTGTGTGTGTGTGTGTGGTAGGAGGGTAAAGCATTCAGCTCTAGAGGTTCCATCAGAGGACTTGTGTGGAGCACCACTCTAGGAAGTCCAAACGTTATTAAGTGAGAGTGAGGCGCATACAAAACATTTTTCATTCTTAAGCAGAAGTAAGCGGGGGTTGGCGGCTGGATTAATGAGCATTTAGCTTGTGTTTATGAGGACGGGATGCACCTCCTTAGCTCCCTCTTCCACTTGTTAGAACACCTTATTAATGGTATTAGTTAATACCATTAACTCCAGGTGGCACTAGAGCTTTTAGCTTCACTCGTGTAATCCTGATGAAAGCTTCACTTGACAACGTCACTCCTTGGTCACTTGAAGCCAAACTCGACAAGTCTTTGAAGAGTTGGTGTCAGGTCGTTCTCACCACAAGTTCAGAAAAACACTTGAGTGTAATATAAATATATTTTAGAATTGACTTGAGATCGGTCAAGGGTCCACATCAGTTGTCGAGTGTCTTCTCACCCAGTAAGTCAAAAGTACCTTTTTGTCAGTAGTAATTTATTATACATCAAATGGAAGAATTTAACTGGAATCATTCAGGAAGGAATTTTGTTTCCATTTTAATAATCCAATTTTACAGGAACGATTTTTTGTTTAAAAGTGTTTTATAATTTCTTTAGAACTATTGAAGCAACAGAAATGCATCGCAGGATTAATTGTTCGCCTCGGAGAAGAAAGGAATGAAGCAAAATGTTAACGGGAGAGACAAAGGGTTAAAGATGAGAGGGAGCAAATGTACGGTAATTATCAGGAGAGAGCACGAAGTCAGTATGACTATTTAGCACGTGGAAGAGGAGCTGGGACGTGAAGGAAAGGGGCGCAACTATTTGAACCCTCGGGAATCGAGCCCAGACCCTGCATAAAACTTGATTTGTCGCTTCAACGACCAGTCCACCAAGTGGCTGATTCAAGCGATTGAGAGAAAACATATTATATTTATATATATATTTATATATATATATATATATATATATATATATACATGTATATATATATATATACATATATACATATATATATATATATATATATATATATATATATATACATATATATATATATATATATATATATATATATATATATATATATATATATATATATGACTGAAAAAGTAAGATTAATAATTCTAACACGAATTTTCTCAATGTTTCTTATGTTTCTTTTCACTGTCGGTGGTAATTGAAAAATCAATTCTCCAAAATTCAGTTTTATTTCTAGTCTGACGTGACACTTGAACGCGTTTCGTAATAACTTATTACATTTTTAAAGACTTTAGTTTACACACACACAACTATAACCTGCAAACACTAAACAGAGTTCTACTATGCTATAATTTAAACTTGTTTAAATGTTACTTTAACACTTTTCGTCCAAAACTAGATCGTTTTATTTAGAATATTCCTCAAACGTGCCACCTCAAGATAGCACGTGTCACAGGGGTCGTTAACTGCTAGTCTCCGTATCTGATGTGTTGTTGAACTGAAGGGAAGGGAAGTATCAGAAGGAAGCACCAAGCCATTACGACTATATAGCCCTTGGAAAATGAATAATATATAATAAAGAAATTATAAGGGATAAGTTGAAATTTTTATAAGTTGAACTGAGCCAATTATACAAGTTCCAGCTGTGCCTGGGCGCACGCGAGAAGATGAGCAACCTTGCTAATTTTGATGTACAAACCACACATCAGAAGATGAAGAAACGCCTACGTTTCGGTCTCTTTCGAACCATTATTAAACCGTGTAATTACACGACGGTCCACGACGGACCACGACGGTCCACGACGGTCCACGACGGACCGAAATGTCCTCGTTTCTTCATTTTGTGATGTGTGGTTTGGTCATCATGTCTTCAGCCTCGTTATTGTGACTCATCATCAGCTAGATTTGTTGGTACCAAGGAGGGTAAAAGATTTTAGACCTCCTGGGGCCAGATTCACGAAGCAGTTACGCAAGCACTTACGAACCTGCCCATCTTTTCTCAATCTTTGGCGGTTTTGTTTACAATTATTAAACAGTTAATGAGCTCTGAAGCACCAGGAGGCTGTTTATATCAATAACAACAGTTGACTGGCAAGTTTTCATGCTTGTAAACTGCTTAATAAATGCAACCAAAGCCGTTAAAGATTGAGGAAAGATGTACACGTTCGTAAGTACTTGCGTGACTACTTCGTGAATCTGGGCCCTGGTCTATTGTACCACCAACTGTGTAACTATTTCATTAAATCTGGTGTACTGGACGACATCCTAACAATTTATCCAAAATTTGCTTGTCCATTTTCAAGAATGAAGAACAATTTTATTTATATTATTTTTAAGCTGCATCTCTTACGAACCCATCCCTGCCCTTGTGTGGCAGTGCACAATAGAAAGTTGCATTTACATATTCGTACATTGAAACATTGATTGTAATCATGATATATATGTGCTTCAGCCTACAGTTTAGACCTATTGTCTTGTGTATGACCCTCTGTCCTGTGTGATAGTGAATACCAGCATTATCCTCATGCTAATAAGACAATTGAATTCCTCAGACTAGGCAAAATTGTAATTAATTGTTGTCAATAATGATAATGATAATAATCTTCTCCTCGTCACCTCCTCTCTCTCATGTTGTAATGCACACGAAGATTGCTCAGGCCACTAACCAAACCCTCATGCACAGGCGAGCCTGCCTGGCGTCTCGCATCCTGTGAGCCTCATAAAACTGCTTAATTAATTGTAACTGTTAGATGTGCTCTCTTTAACGTGCTCAGTCACTCCTTGTGTGTGTGTGTACTCGCCGGGATGTGCCTGCAGGGTCCAACATGGCTCTTAGCCCCGCCTTCCTAACTACTTTATATAAAGCAGTTACTTATTTCTCACCCTTTTAACATAATTTATATTTAAAACTTTCATTCGAATTAGCTTCAACGATCTCTATGTCTAATTTGTTCCACTTATTGACAGCTTTAGCATAAAGTTCCTTCTGACGTCTCTGTGACTTATTTACGTCTCGAGTTGCTATGTAAGACTCAGCTTTGTGCTGTTCCTATCTCTGAACAGTGCAGGTTTGTCTAACCTGGCAAGTCCCCTTTGACTGTTACATGTTGTTATCCTATCCCTCTCCCCCTCTCTCTATCTATCCTTTCATCTAGTGTGGTAAGGTCCAGTTCCATCAGTCCTTCCTCATAGCCCTTCATCTCAGGAACGAGTTTCGTTGCAATTCTTTGGACATTTTCTGTTCTTTTTCAGGTATGGTCTCGGTCTCGGTCTCGGTCTCTCGGTCTCGGTCTCGGTCTCTCTCTCTCTCTCTCTCTCTCTCTCTCTCTCTCTCTCTCTCTCTCTCTCTCTCTCTCTCTCTCACCCTTTTCATGTTTCTATACTTGCGGCGCCTCTCTGGCGATGAAAGTCAGCAGACCTCTACATACACCCAGCGGAAGATATACAAATATAAACCTGGACCCACCTTGAGTGTGTGAGACGATGTCCTCCCCGGACCTGCCGAACAGTACTGCTCCTGTGGCGACGAATGAAGGGCAAGGTGTGTGTGTGTGTGTGTGTGTGTGTGTTTGTAGCGTGAGGGAGGGTGTGGGCAGGGCTCAGTATTGGTGTGAGGTATTAGAGGGTATTGGGGGTATTGGGTGTTTGGGGGGAGGGAGTTTGCGAGTGTTTAGGGGTGTTGGAGGTGTGGGGGTCTTGGTGGGGAGAATTGGGGGTTGTATGTTGTGGGGGGGGGGAGGTTGAGGGGGTGGGGTGGGGGGAAACTTAGGGGTTAATTCAGTTCATTATCAACCCCATATTTATCCATTTGGCAGTGGCGGAGAAGATACATAATGGGTTCAGGAACCTGACCTCAATATTTTTTTGAACTCGGTAATTTGCGTTGATGGTGAGCTGTAGTTACATGGAGTTTTAATGTTCCTTTAATGGACCCACCCACACCCACCTAGTGGGTGTGGGTGGTGCACCCCCCACACCCACCTAGTGGGCGGTCATGGTGCACCCCCACACCCACCTAGTGGACGGTCGTGGTGCACCTTCTGCACCTGGGTCTCTCTCTCTCTCCTATTCCCCCCCCCCTCCTCTCTTCCCACCTACCCCTTCTCCAAATTCCATCCTCTCTCTCACCCTTCTCCTCTATTCCTCCTCTTCTCTATGCCCACTCTCTCCCTCTCCCTCTCTCCACCTCTCCCCCGAACATCACCTCTAACACCTTCCCCCTCCTCTTTCCCACTCTCCTCTCCCTCCCTTCTCCCCCCCCCCCCCCTCTCTCTCACCTCTCCTTTCCTCATCGCCCATCTCCACCTGTCTCCACGTTTCGGTCCGTCCTGATAATGGAAAATGACGAACCGAAACGTCGTCGTTTCTTTATTTTCTGACATGCACTCTGGAGTTGGATTCAAGTGTGTGTGTGTGACTGGATTCTTGTGGATTGTGGATTCTTGTGGATTCATGTGGATTCTTCTGAGCCAGAGACGTCGTAGTTCTCATAACACCAAGAGATCCTGTGACCCATAATAGGTTAAGCGCTGTGACCTCAGGCAGGAGCACCAATTATTATTTAGTTTTTTTTAATCTTGAAATTTCCTGGCATGGGCTCGAAGTTATGGCAACGTTGCCATAACGTTTTATGGCAACTCGAAGGTTTACATTGTGCTGGGAGGGTGGCAGGAGGACAGCTGCCAGGGGGACGCAGGTGTGCAGGTGCCAGAGACCTGCACGCAAGTGGACACACACACACACACACACACACACACACACACACACACACACACACACACACACACACACACACTACACACTACACACTACACAGTTCAGAAATTGCGCATTGCTAGCAAAACACAACTAAATTTTCCGGTTAGAGGTATACCTCATTTCTCTTTGTGTATACTCTAAGAGTTTACTGCTAGTCTGTGCTCAGGACTAAAAAAAAAAGGGGGGAAAAAGAAAGGCGCTGTCTAAGAGCTAATACCTCGATTCTGCAGAGTTGTACTGAACGGGGTGAGAATAGCTTGAGCTACCTCATCCCTTTGTGTGTATTTTACCTCAATAAACTTATTTCAATTTCAATTTCGATTCTGCAGACAAACCGTAGATACAAATAGCAAATACAAACACACCGACACACACCCTGGTGGGGGCCTGGTAGCCTGGTGGATAGCGCGCAGCACTCGTAATTCTGTGGCGCTGGTTCGATTCCCGCACCAGGCAGAAACAAATGGGCAAAGTTTCTTTCACCTTGAATGCCCCTGTTACCTAGCAGTAAATAGGTACCTGGGAGTTAGTCAGCTGTTACGGGCTGCTTCCTGGGGTGTGTGTGTGTGGTGTGGAAAAAAAAAGATAGTAGTTAGTAAACAGTTGATTGACAGTTGAGTGGCAGGCCGAAAAAGCAAAGCTCAACCCCCGCAAACACAACTAGGTGAATACAACTAGGTGAATACACACACACACACCCACACACACAGTACATAACGCCATATACTCCTGGTACTCGGAGTAATACAATGTTATCTCTCACTGATTTCGATCGTAATCTCGATATGTATTTTCATGTCGCTCATCATCTTCATTGACGTGAATGATGGCATGATAAAATGACGTTGCAGCGTGCCAGTGCCTGGGAGAAATGGGTGAAGCGTGCACCAGAGTGCATAGGGGAAGGTGGTTGATGGTTGAAACGTGAAGCGTGAATGGGGTGATGATTGTCTCACATGTTAATGATCATTGGGCGACCACCAACAACCTTTTCTTGTGACCACTGGTACAGTCTTTCGTACAATCGACTCGTGTTCACCCCGTCCCAGGTTCGATTACCCACATATATAGACTCGACAGCCATACATTGTTGCAAACGTTTGTGTATGCATTAACTTTATTTAGTCTTCGGAAAACGTCTGAATGTGGTTTCGTTCCAAAAGAAAGAAAGAAAG